>NW_007734726.1:42531-45060 GCF_000696425.1 Galeopterus variegatus | reverse complement strand
AAACTGTTTTTCCTCTGCTCTACACCACAACACAGAAGACTTCTGTCACCAAATGTGTTAGGGCTTTTCCCCACACACCAAGCAAACAATGAGCTCTACAGCAGACACCAGCTGGGTGCCCTCCAATTCCATTTCAACACTATCTACCTGGAGATAGCACCAGATCCCACAGGTAAAGGGCTCAGTCCCCAAGACGGCCCCTCACTTCAGATGCCAATCTCAAGCCCCCAGTTATTCTGCCTGTGCTTCTGATTGACAGGCTATAAGTGGGGGTTCCCACGACCCCCTCCTTGGGTTTGATTAATTTGCTAGAGCACATCACAGAACTCAGGGAAACACACACGTTTACCAGTTTATTCAAAGGATATTATAAAGGATACAGATGAAGAGATGCCCAGGGCGAGTTCAGGGGAAAAGAGTTTGGAGCTTCTATGTCTTCCTGGGCACCACCCTCCAGGAACCTCCACATGGTCAGCTATCCCTCTGGAAGCTCTCCAAACCCAGTCCTTTTGCGTTTCCATGGAGGCTTCATTACGTAGGCATGATTGACTAAATCACCAGCCACTGGTGACCCACTCAACCTTTGTCCTCACCCCTCCTGCACCCCCGCATGCGTCCCAGCCCCGAGGTTGGGAGGTGGGGCTGAAAGTCCCAGTCCTCTAACCCTGTCTT
This sequence comes from Galeopterus variegatus, assembly GCF_000696425.1. Lineage (NCBI taxonomy): Eukaryota > Metazoa > Chordata > Mammalia > Dermoptera > Cynocephalidae > Galeopterus > Galeopterus variegatus. The sequence continues at coordinate 44,388 of NW_007734726.1, read as the reverse complement.
GGTCCCTCCAGTAACCAGCCTCATGCTGAAGCTACCTAGGGGCTGCCAGCCACCAATCAACCTATTGTCATATAAAAATACATGCTTTGGGGATTCTACGGATTTCAGGAGTGATATCCCAGGATATAGAGATGGAGACCAAATATATATTTCATAATATCACACAGATGAGGAAAAAAAAAAGGGAAACCTAAAGAAGGTTTGATGAATTTCTCAGAGTATCAGTAAGTGGCAGATCCAAGATCCAAACCCAGGCAGTCCACATCCACAGTCCCAGCCTTAACCACACTGAGCAACACTACCAGTGTATCCTGAGCTCTTTGGAACACCCCTTAGTGAGCCATGATGGGGATGATTTTGAGGACTTTCCAGGGCTAATTGGGAACCCTGTGCTAGTATATTCCCGCCTCCCTTTGTATTACAGACCCTGACCACAAATCAACACATACCCCAGAAATGGGACATTAGTCCTTCAAGGCTAACTCCATCCAAAGCCAGAGAAAACTTCACCTCATCTGTCTTTCTGGAGATCTGTGCCACTGCTTTCTTCATGAGCAGGGCTAACCAGAACTAACTGCAGATCCTCTTATCAAAGATGCCCTAGAGGTATCTGCAGTGGGCCGAGAGGAATCCAGATAGAGTCCTGACCTGGGACTCAGGGCTGGCATTTTAGGAAGAGAGGTCCTGGATAGACAATCTCTCTCAGGCCTTTCCCAGCCTACAAATCTAAGCTGCCCTGACTGCTCCCTCACCCCTACCCCCACCCCAAGCAAGTTTAAAAGCAGAAAGGAAAAGTAGAGATTTGGACCGATACTTGTCCCATGTTCATAGCAGCATTATTCACAATAGCCAAAAGGAGGAAGAAAAGCAAGTGTCCATCCATAGACGAACAGATAAACAAAATGTGGCACATACGTACAACGAGATGATATTCATCCTTAAAAGGGAAGGAAACCCTGCCATTTGTGACAGCATCAATGAACCCGGAGTATATTGTGCTAAGTGAAATAAGCTAATCACAGAAGGGCAAATACTGCATGATTCCAACTTTATGATGTATCCATAATAGTCAAACTCATAGAAGCAAAGAACATAATAGTGGTTGGCAGGGGCTGAGGGGTGGAGAAATGGGGAGTTGTTCAGTAAGTATAAAGTTTCAGTTATGTAGTTCTCGTACAGTGTCACACACTTCCAAATTTGTTAAGAGGGTAGATCTCATGTTAAGTGTTCTTACCACAAAAACAAAACAAAATTAAATTAAGTTTAAAAGGGGACACGAGGAAATTTTGGGAGGTGTTGGAGATGTCTATTACCTTGATGGTGGTTGTGGTATCACAGTTATTTGTATATGTCCAGACTCATCAGATCATACACGTTAGATGTGTGCATTTTTTTGTATCAATTACATCTCAATAAACCTGTTTTTTTAAAATGGAAATTCTGGCACAAGCTACAACATGCATAAACTTTGAAGACATGCTAAGTAAGATAAAAGGATGCAAAATGACGAACATTGTATGACTCCACTTATATGAGGTACCTAGAGCGATCAGATTTGTAGAGACAGAAAATAGAACGGTGGTTGCCAGGGGCTGGGGTTGAGGGAGAGATGGAGGGTGAGTGTGCAGTGGTACAAGGATTCAGTCAAGGAAGATGAAAGGTTCTGGAGATGCATGGTGGTGACAGTTGCACAATAATGTAAGTGTACTTGATGCCACAAAACTGTACACTTACAAATGGCTAAAATGGTTAATTTATGTTATGTATATTTAAACACAATAAAAAGAAACCTTTATAATAAATATATCTCTTGAATGTAGTAATAATTAAAACTTAGGCTTGGATCTTTAAAAAAAA
>NW_007734726.1:41334-42139 GCF_000696425.1 Galeopterus variegatus | reverse complement strand
AATAAATATATCTCTTGAATGTAGTAATAATTAAAACTTAGGCTTGGATCTTTAAAAAAAAAGCAGAGAGGAAAAAAAAATTAATAAAATCCACAAACAGAAAGGTGCTACATTCACTAGCCTCAAACCCCAATGAAATGTACTGATAGATTCACTGAAATATGGAAAAGTGAAAGTTAAATCTTCTGATATTAAATTATTTAAGTAGTAACCCTACCTGACACCGCAGCACCCAGTAAAAAGGTGTGATTCAAGATCACTCATGAAGGGGTCCTGAGGCCAACCTGGGAAGCCACTGCTTCCATCCCCCGTGGGGATTTTGGCCCCAGTGCTGCCCCCATCCCCTTGCACCACAGCAGCACTGCTGTGCCAGCAGTGCCACGCAAATGAGCCACGTGGCTGGGTCACCATTTGCTTTCCCTCTTCAGTCATTTTCTCAGTCGTTCAACTACTGGTTTTTGACATTAGTTGCTTCTGAGCACCGTGCAAGGCTCTGGAAATAAAGGAGGAGGAAGAGACAGAAGAACGGGCACACGCAGGGCGGGGCAGGGGCACTCACTTTTTTTGAGCATTTGCAGTGTGCTGAGTTCAGCTGCAAACTCTTTACAAGCACTATCTTCTGTGACCCTCACTTAAGCTCTGTGGGGTGCGTACTCCTGATATGTCCTTTTTTTTTTTTTTAATAAAAAGGTAATGTTTTGCAAGAGATAAAGAAACCTTTTGGTTATTAGAATCCAGGCTTGTCTCTACATTGCTCACACGTAGAGGTGCAGAGACAATTCCACATGGTGCCTGCCCTACAACA
>NW_007734726.1:38594-40188 GCF_000696425.1 Galeopterus variegatus | reverse complement strand
TTTTTTTTTTTCTTTTTTGCCCAGACCTGCATCTTGGGAAAACCATTTCTACCCAGAAGTGACAATTCCCACCAGTATCGAGTCCTTGGCAGCATGTTTTCCCCAGGAGTCCAGGCAAGGTAGCAAGGCCTCCTGTGGCCACAGAGTTCATTCCTCTACTATGACGGCTGCTCTGAGATGCTGCAGCCTCAATGCCAATCCACAGGCCAAGGCAGACTGTGCCTTCAAGCTGTCACTTTGCAACAGCATTGGACAATGGAACAAGAAACCTTTCTTAAGCCCTTTGAGACCCCATGAGAAGAGTCCCTTCCACCCACAGCTCAGGGCAAAGGTATACATGTCAGAATAGATCAAGAGACTGCTCTGTCTTTATAAGTACCCTAATCTGAAGTTAATTGTTCTTAAGCAACTTTATTTTCTAGGATTTTCCTAAAGGCACACATCAAAAATGTAACATAGAAAGAATTCAACCCAGCAACTGCTTACCAAGACTTATGCTGAGGACTTAGGATTGGCATTGAAAAAGACACAGCTTCCATCGTCAAGGTAAAGATGAGCATGCAGCTTAATTACAGTGCAATTCAGTGAGACCCCTAATACAGGTATATACAGGAAACAGGGGCATCGCAGAGGAGACAGGAGGGGAGATTTTACAAAGAAACAACATCTGAATTGACACACAACCAATGTACTATTACTGCTGAATAAATATCCTGCACGGCCTCATGCACAAACCTGGGCTCACGTTCCTCTCCTCCAGTGACTGCCTTCCTCTGCGGCACAGCAGAAAACCCGCTGCTCACTCACAGGCTTGTCACCTGCTGTCTCCTTCCTCTACAGTGACACAGAAAACATTGTCTGCCTTTCCCATGTTTCACAGCACTGCAGAACTGGGGCCTCCCCAGCTNCTCTACATTGCTCACACGTAGAGGTGCAGAGACAATTCCACATGGTGCCTGCCCTACAACATCTTACATACAGGCTACTGTGGAACAGCTGGACGGCAGCTGTAAAAAGAGATTTGCTAAAATGAGAGTCAGTGTGATGGGTGCCCCGGGCCCAGGAGGGAGGAGTCAGGACAACTCCACACAGACGACACTCTTAACCCACAAGATAAACGTCTTTAAGGGTCTTATCTCCTTCCCCAGACTGTGACCCTCTTGGGAGCCAGGACCAGGTCTCCTCTTTTCTACACAGACCCCTGTGCCACTGAGAGTTGCAATGGTCTAGCCACCGGAGGAACAATTAACCCAGAATGACAAAGTGGGGATCCCAGGTAGAGGGAAAGTGAAACCTTTTAGGTCAGTGCCTGACTGAGAAACCCTTTCTTAAATGAGGTATTAACTTTTTACTGCCTGGAGAGTTTCACTTACTGAAGTGTCCCTTCAAGGCTCTTTACCACCTCCTGGTGGCCTGGAGGACTTATTTATGCAAATAACGCAGGCCTTTAGGACTAAGACGTCAGAAAGGAAAGATAATCAGAGGCGATGTGTCTGTGAACAAGCAAGAGCAAAAACAGACGGAAAATAGGGCTCACCAGGTCTCCTCTGGTTTGTGGCCCCTAGGGCTTAAAATTCCACTAATTTTTTTTTTT
>NW_007734726.1:35984-37268 GCF_000696425.1 Galeopterus variegatus | reverse complement strand
AGAAAACATTGTCTGCCTTTCCCATGTTTCACAGCACTGCAGAACTGGGGCCTCCCCAGCTCACCCCACTATTGTGTTTGCCTTTTTACTCATATTCAGACCTCTTTCTGTTCCACTCTTTCCATCTTTTGGGGTATGTCCACTACAGGTTATGGAGAGCTCACACATTTCTCTTCAAATACCTCCTCTTTCTACACCTCAAGATTATCTAACATGTCTGAATCTCTTTTTTCTAAAATTCTGACTCCAGTGATACACATTCAGATAGTATCTACCTTGTCTTTGATTTTAAAAATATATGTATATACACAAAAAGTCTAGTACACACATCTGTACGCCTCATGTTCTGTATACTCATCATTGCCAAGACGGCATGGACCACTGAGTTCCTCTTTTAACAACCAGCTTTTCCTGATTATTCAGAATTCAAACTAGAACGTAGTTCCTCTTACTGTCTCTCCTATATTTGAAGACATAGCCTGCAAACAAAACAAGTCAAGAGTTACTAGATGTTCCATGACGTCTGCTTTTTAAAATTACACTTAATGCAAGTATATTAAAAATGGAAATTTCCCATCACAGCAACATCTTTCAGTTTTGAGTTCTATGTTAGTAAAGCATCAGTCATAGATCCTACTTGGCCAGGTAATCTATATTATACTCCACAACATCTTATTTCTTTTAATTAATCTCCTCATATGCTCAGTCAAAGGATTTCCACTGTTCTTTCTCCCCCAGCATATTAAATAGTAGACCATGAGCACTTAGAGTTATTAAAATGAAGAAACTTGATTTATAGTCTACCTTGGTTGAAGAGTTTTCCTGTCTCTAAAAACAGAGTAGGTCAGTGATTCTCAAAATGCTGGCCTGGGACAAGCAGCATCAGCATTATTTGGGAACTTGTTAGAAGTACAAATTCTAAGGCCCTACCTGAGACTAAATCACTCAAACTCGCAGGGTAGGTCCAGATAGCCATGTTTTAACAATCCCTCACGAGTTCTATTTCTAGGTAAGATGCTAAAAACATGCTCTCCTGTGTCTTTCCCTCTGAATGCATCTACAAAACCAGAACAGGATGTATGGGGCAGCTATTTGAGAACTCTGGAAAGTAAAGAGTAGTGGAAAAATTGGAGAAGAATGAAATTTGTACTAACACCACACTGGTGATGCATTTGGCTCTCTTTTCCTCCAGGACCCCTCAGCTTAGACTCAAGGCATACAAGCCCCAGACGAGGCCAACAGTATGGACAGAGACAGCCCCTGGAGAGCCCTCTAGTTCTGTCT
>NW_007734726.1:33139-35456 GCF_000696425.1 Galeopterus variegatus | reverse complement strand
CCCCAGACGAGGCCAACAGTATGGACAGAGACAGCCCCTGGAGAGCCCTCTAGTTCTGTCTCAAGAAATAAGAAAGAAGTCTCCTAACAATCATAGAGTGTGAAAGAAAGCCCTCTTTTTTTTTCCTCTATTTTTTTGCACTGTATCCCACAGGCTCCTAAAATTCTGAGGAAGGGGAACATTTCCCTCTGCTCCCAAGAGGGTGAAGCAAACTTCTGCTGTTCTTTTTCCATCTGTGTGTCTCCCCACCACTTGGGCCCAGACACAGGTGCAGTTGTGAGAAGTATGTGGCAAAGGATGGTAAGCAAATTCCAAGGTCATGAACTCCCTGGCTTTTCTTTAAGCTGCACTTGCATGAATCTGACCCTAAATAGCATACTTTATACTCTGAGGACTGAACTATGTGATATACCACTGCCCAGCCCCCAAACTGGCCACTTGGTAGCATCTGCAGGACAAATTCAAATAGCACAAGGCTTTGAAAATGAAATTAATATTTAAACCACAATCTACAGAATCCTGGTCAGAACTTGCAGCTTGAGGGCCGGCCCGGTGGCGCACTGCGCTAGTGCGCCGCTTGAGAAGCGTGGCGGCGCTCCCACCGAGGGTTCGGATCCCACATACAGACCGGTTCCCGCTCACTGGCTGAGCGAGGCACAGGGGCAACACCGAGGGTTGCGATCCCGTTGCTGGTCACTTGGTAGCATCTGCAGGACAAATTCAAATAGCACAAGGCTTTGAAAATGAAATTAATATTTAAACCACAATCTACAGAATCCTGGTCAGAACTTGCAGCTTGAAAACAATGAGATCAATTGCCTGCTAAAACAAAAATAAGATTTAAACAAAACCCAGAATCTCATAAAATAAAATTGAAATGTCTAGGATACAATTTAAAGTAATTGAGCATACAAAGAACCAGGAAATGCTGGCATCTATTGCCAACAGATGCCAATGCCAAGATGAGAAAGATATTGGACTTATCTGACAAACACTGTAAAGTAACTATTATAAAAATTCCCAAGGAAGGGCAAACACCCTTGAAATAAATAGAAAAACAGAAATTTTCAGCAAATAAAGAGAAGACATAAAAATGAACCAAACTGGATGAAAAATACAATAACAAATAAAATGCTCACTGGATGAACTCAATAACAGAACAGAGGTAACAGAGGAAGAGTCAGTATACTGGAAGAAATTGAAAGAAATTATCTGATCTGAACAACAGAGAGGAAAAAAAGATTGAAAACAATAAAAAGAACCTCAGAGACCTGTAGGGCAACATCAAATACACTTCACATACTTGCCAGTGAAGCTCCAGAAGAACAGCAGAATGAGTGCAGTGTAGAAAAATGTACATATCTTTGAAAATGTAACAACTAAAAACTTCCCAAATTTGGTGAAAGACATAAACCTACAGGTTCAAGAAGTTCAGCAAATCTCATACAGGTAAAACCTAAATAAATCCATACCCAGACATATTATAATCAATTTACTGAAAACTAAAGACAAAGGAAAAAATCTTGAAAGTAGCCAGAGATAATCAATGCATTACTTACAGAGAAACAATGATTTGAATGACTACAGATTTCTCATTAAGAACTATGGAGGCCAAAAGGTAGTGGAACAACATTTTGGAAATGCTAAAAGACTTGTCAACACAGAATTTTATATCCTGTGATATATGTATATCATATATATATATTATGTAATATATACTGTGTGAAAATATCATTCAGAAATGAAGAGAAAACAAGGACTTTTTACATGAAGAGAAAACAAATAATTTATTGCCAACAGACCTGCTCAAAATGAAAAGCTAAAGAAAATTCTTCAGACATAAGGAAAATGTACCCCCCCCCAAAAAAAAACTTAGAACATCAGGAATAATTGAAAAACCACAAAAATGGTAAATATCTGAGCAAATAAAATACACTATTATCTCTTCCTGATTTGTTTAAAATATGTTTGACAATTGAAAGCAAAAATTATAACATTTTCTGATAGAGTTTTCAATTTATGTAACTGTAATACGTAAGACAACTACAATACAAAGGTGGGAGGGTAAAGGGACTTATGAGGGTACTTTAAAAAGTTCTTGGAGGGCCAACCCCGTGGCGCACTCGGGAGAGTGCAGCGCTAGGAGCGCAGCGCCACTTCCGCTGCGGGTTTGGATCCTATATAGGAACGGCCGGTGCGCTCACTTGCTGAGCGTGGTGTGGGTGACACCAAGCCAAGTGTTGCGATCCCCTTACTGGTCACGAAAAAGATAAAAAGTTCTTGGAAAAGTAGAATTGAAAGATAATACAATATTTCC
>NW_007734726.1:29574-32370 GCF_000696425.1 Galeopterus variegatus | reverse complement strand
ATCTAATTGAAATCCTTATTATATTTACTTATGATACTGAAACTCCAGCTTTAAGAGATACAGTGGAAACTTTTGGTTTAGAAAGGGTCTAAAGTGGTGATGAAAAAGATCAGGCGAACTCACAGGGCCTGAGCAATGAGCAAGTAAATAAACGTGTTCCTCATTCCGCAGCAGAGTGAGAGGTCGGCTCTTCCTCCTTCTTTCCCTCCCCTGGAGTAGTAATCAAGGCTGGAGATTGGACATTTGCACCTTGGGGTTTCTGAGGATCACAAATATTCCTTGCGAGGAAACCTTGATGGAAAAAATTCAGGGACTTATTGTCTAGGTCTGACCACGTGTTGCCTTGGGATGAATTCATTTGGAATTTCTGTACCTTCATTTTCCATCTTTGTAAGCCCGCCATTCTAGATGATCAGAATGAAGAGGAAAAAGCAACATTGTTGCAGCTTAACAGGAGTGGAAGCGGGATGAAGACTGAGGTTTTGTAATCGTATTACCTGTCTCTGAAGACAGCAAAGAAATTTAAAGAAATAATTCAGGAATCCTCTCAATTTCCTTGTGAAGGAGAGAAATAATTTCCCCCATTAATGACTTTTGGCAACTGAATCTCAAAGAAATTAAAACCCTTGTCTGAAGCCCCAACTGGGATCTGGGAGCATAGAGGAGAGGTAGAAAGGTAAAAAATTCTGATTAAAAACATAACTCAGAGATCCATAGAAGAAAAAAATCTGATTGAGATAATCCATAGTTTAGAACTCTGAAAAAAATTCAAACTGGAAATATAAATTTGGGAGCTCTCTTGACATAAAAATGTCAACAGAAATTTTGAAAATAAAATAAATCACCTTGAGAGTGACTGTAAAATGAGAAAAGAAGAGAGCCTAGAAATGAGCTTTGAAGAAGTCCAAAATTTAAAAATTAGATAGTGCAGAATAACCCAGCAAAGANCATACCTCATGACACACACAGAACAAAAGAAGAAAAAAATCAATTCTATGTGAATTATAGATCTAAATGTGAAAGATTAACCAATAAAGATTCTGGGAGATAACATTAAAGAACACATTCATGACTTGAATAGTTGATAATTTCTTAAACAGGACACAAAAAGAATTCATCATAAAAGAAGATAAATAAATTGGACTAAAATCAAATTAAGAACCTCCATCCACCAAAAGACACAAAGAGTGAAAAGGAAAACCACAGAGTGGAAAGCATCTATTTGGAAAACATGTATTGACAAAAGACTTGTACCAAGAATATGTGAAGAACCCTTCAAATAAATAAGGAAGAGGGAGACAGCCCTTTTTTTAAGTGGTCAAGAGACTAGAACAGGCACTTCACAAAAGAAGGTAGACAAATGGCTGAAAAAACATACAAAAAGATTTCCATCTCACTGGTCATCAGACAGTGCAAACTAAAACCACACTGAGACATAAGAAGTGTCCTATGCACCAGCCTGGCTAAAACAAAAGTGCTTGATGACACTAAACACTGGCTGGATGTGGGGAACCAGAACTCTCAAACACTACACATGGGAAGTGTGAGGTGGTTCAAACACTTTGGAAACTGTTCGATAGTGTCTGCTAAAGCTGAGCAGACACATACCGTGTGACACAGAAATTCCACCCCTAGGTACATACCCTTCAGAAATGTATTCGTCAACAGAACTGTAAAAGGACAGTTACAGCAACACTGTGCATGATGGCCTCACACCGAGATCAACCCCTAATTTCCATCAACAGCAGGGCGGGTGGGTGATATGTGGTACATTCAAGCAACAAAACACTATATGGTCATGAATAAACCACGACGACACACAACAATGTAGTCGAGTATCACACACTTATTGTTGAGCAAAAAAAGCCAAATGCAAAATACATGCTGTAGGATTCCATTTATACAAAGTTCAAAAACAGGCGAGATTCATCTGCGGTGCTAAGAGTCAGGATCATCATGACCCTTGGGTGGGAGTGGGGGTGTCAGGACGGGAAGACCAGCGGCAGCTACTGAAAGGCCAGAAGTGCTCTGTCTCCATCTGACAGCAGTCGCACAGGCGTGTCCACTTACCGATCGCTCGTCAGGTTGTGCACCTGTCATCTGGGCACTCACTTATGTTATACTTCAACAAAAAGTTTATTTTTTTTTAAATAGCCATGAAGAAGAGAAGAGTGNAATGAGCTTTGAAGAAGTCCAAAATTTAAAAATTAGATAGTGCAGAATAACCCAGCAAAGAAGAACTAGGGGAAGTGGCCAGAAAATCAGGAAGGTAAGGCGTCAGGGAAGGTGGTGAGGAACGGTCAGCTGTGCTGAATATTGCTAAAAGGTTAAGGAAACAGAAAACTTACAAATTTCTGCTCAGTTTAGCATGTACCGGAAGACCCTGCCCATCTGTACAAGAGCATTTGGGGCAGAGTGGTGGGGAAAGAAGGCAGATTGGGGTGGGTCGAGTGAGAGGTAAAGAAACGGGAATAGTAAGTATGAATAACTTTTGGAAAAGGCTGTGAGATATTAATACCTGTTATAAAATGTGGCTGTTAAGATAATGAGGTATTGGCACAAGCATAGTCAAATAGACCATTGGAATAAAACAGAGTCCAGAAGCAGACCTGTGCATATGTGCACACTTGATTTATGACCCAGAAGACAGTACAAAGCAATGAGGAAGAGTGGTCCTTTTAATTAATGATGTTGGGTCAATTGGATATCCAGGTGGGGAAAAATTAATCTTCACTCATACCTCATGACACACACAGAACAAAAGAAGAAAAAAATCAATTCTATGTGAATTATAGA
>NW_007734726.1:23510-28267 GCF_000696425.1 Galeopterus variegatus | reverse complement strand
GGAAGTGTGAGGTGGTTCAAACACTTTGGAAACTGTTCGATAGTGTCTGCTAAAGCTGAGCGGACACGTACCGTGTGACACAGAAATTCCACCCCTAGGTACATACCCTTCAGAAATGTATTCATCAACAGAACTGTAAAAGGACAGTTACAGCAACACTGTGCATGATGGCCTCACACCGAGATCAACCCCTAATTTCCATCAACAGCAGGGTGGGTGGGTGATATGTGGTACATTCAAGCAACAAAATACTATATGGTCATGAATAAACCACGACGACACACAACAATGTAGTCGAGTATCACACACTTATTGTTGAGCAAAAAAAGCCAAATGCAAAATACATGCTGTAGGATTCCATTTATACAAAGTTCAAAAACAGGCGAGATTCATCTGCGGTGCTAAGAGTCAGGATCATCATGACCCTTGGGTGGGAGTGGGGGTGTCAGGACGGGAAGACCAGCGGCAGCTACTGAAAGGCCAGAAGTGCTCTGTCTCCATCTGACAGCAGTCGCACAGGCGTGTCCACTTACCAATCGCTCGTCAGGTTGTGCACCTGTCATCTGTGCACTCACCTATGTTATACTTCAACAAAAAGTTTATTTTTTTTTAAATAGCCATGAAGAAGAGAAGAGTGAGCAGCCATAGCTGGAGAGGGTAATGGGGTCAAAAGAGGGGATTCTAAAGACAGAAAAACTGTGCACATAAAACCAAGCTGCAGCTCAAGAAGACTGTCCTTGGTTAAGGTGGGAGAGGATGCCCCTGCTGTCCACCTGAGCTGGGGCTTCACTCTTCTGCCCAACACCGCGGCCATGCCTAGTGCACGCACAGCAAACTCGTTGGCTAGATAGACAAACCGCATGATTTCCGTCTTCGGAGAGGAAACAGACACACAGTGGGTTAGCAGCTGTTCCCCAAAATCACATAGCCCCTCAGAGACCATGGATTCCGAGATCCTCAGTCAGGTAAGTGCATAGCACCAGGGAATTGAAAAGACAGCACTGCACCATGGAAAGTACACAGCTCTGAAGGGGAGCCCTAGCTTAACCTCCCTAAGTCTCAGTTTCTGTAAAATGGAAATAGTACCTTAACGATAATTGCTACTTCACAGTAGTTTTGTTAAGAAAGTATAAGTCTGGTATGTACTCAGGTGACCAACAAATGTTTGTTTCCTTTCTCCTCCTCCTTCCCTACAGAAGTAGAAAGTTCGTAGAAGAGAGAAACAGCTGTTTTGCAAAGAGCTTCACAAACCAGGGATGTGAAGGTCCCTCCAACTCCAGACGACTGTCCTTAGAACCATGCAGCCTCCCAGTGTGGAATCTGCCAGTCTGTAGGACAGCTAATCCCTTTTCCTTTGCACAGTGGTTGTTAGCTCATTCATACAGGTTTCTGTGTTTCTACATGGTTTGGGTGTGTGCACGTTTCCCAGGTCAGGGAGGTGGGGTGGTGGGGGCAGCGGGGGGACGCAGCAACACAAGAGTGTGTATTTGTGTTTCAAGCTGCAGCTGTTTATTTCCCCAGATGAATTTTAAAATCACTCCAAATTCATCAGCATCTTCTGAGGAACCCTCCTAACTAGGAACATGTTCGGTACTCAGAAGCCGTGGCGGATAGGAAGGAAAAGAATTGGAAAGGGGGACAGGACACGTGAGTCCAGCTTTTAAGCTAATTCACCTGCCACTCAAGTTCTGACAGTCTCTCAGGAGCAGTGCCCAACTCACCCACACCATAGCCCTGGATTTCAACTCGATCATGGCCAGCCAGGAGCCCTGGGGGTTTGGGGAGTCACCACTGTACCCAGCTTCTCTGTCTAGCTCTGGTCCAAGGTAAAAAACGAGCAAGCTGAGACTTATCCCCTTGAAGACAGGTTGTTTGGACCAGGTGTCCATTTCTGAGCCCCTCGTAGTCTTGAGAGACTTAACTTTTTTACAGCTAATACTCAGCACCCATCTAGAGGGCAGAGGCACATTTAAAATGCTTTTGTGAACTTGAGTAAGTTACTGAACTTCCAGAGGCCTCCATCTGTAAAATGAGACATGGATTAAAGACTCTCAAAGGTCCCTTCCAACTCCAACTTTCTGAGTCATCAAGGGCTTACAATAAAATAAAATGGAAAAAAAAAATTAAAAGCTCTCTCTTTAAAAAAAAAATGCGAGAGCATTCCCTCTACCTCCACGTTTAACTTGTGGCCCCTGCCATCTTGGCACAGCCTTGGCACAGGCGCCTTCCCAGACGATGGGGCCTGGACAGGAAATGGCCAAGCACACAGCGCAGCCCCCGCCCCCTCCTCTGGCCCTCGGTCACTTCATCTGCTGAGTATTTAATTAGAACTGGTGATGGCTGTTTGGAAAGAGCCGAGGCCAAGAGGGCAGGAAGGCGTCTCCTTGTTCTGGGCTCAGGAGACTCCGAGAAAGCCGAACAGCTGGGACAGGTCTCAGTCTAGGTCATTCCCCTGCTGGCGGCACTTTGATGGCTTTTCGTGTTCATCAATTCAGACGTTCTCCTGGGGAGGGCCTCAGCTTCAGATGGGGTGGGCCCCCTCAGCAGGGTGGCTGGCTCTCCCCATCCCATTCCAACATGGTTTGCTCTCCTAAGGCTGGAAATCCACGTTTCCACACCGGACGAGGCAGTGGCTGCAAAAGGGCCTGGAGATGAGAGCAAACCCAGGCAGGAAGTAAGAATGAGCAGATTCAACCTGGAAAAATGTGGCCGTTGCATCTGGGGATAAATAATCAGAAACACAAATACTCAGGTGGGAGGGAGATGCCTGGAACAGGAAGCAGCTAGACAGCATTTGGACAGGAGCTTGCAATGTGATCTAGTGACAAAGAAATTGCTGGGGGATTCATGAGCTGGATGCATGGAGGTGATACCCCAACAAGAACAAGGAAGGAAGAGGGGCGAGGCCACGCAGCTGTTCTTTACCTCCCTGGAGGCCAGGACTAAGTGGACCACGGGGTTGAGATGGCAGCGAGAAAGATTCAGGTCAGACTCTAGAAAGCGTAGGGGAGCTATTATCTGAGGTGATGGAGAAGTCCCTGGGAAGATGGTTGAAGGACTGGCACATGGGCAGCCTGCTCCAGAGGCAGGGAACAGACAAGATGACCTTCACACATCTTACACATAGGACCGTGTGATTCTGCAGAACACGGCAGCTGACCTGCTTGTAGATGTCACAGGAGACAGGATATGGAGGAACCAAAACCAGCCGAAAACACTGAAATTCAAGACCTGGGAAAAGTCACATGGCCTGTCCTGAGTCAGAGACAAAGCTGGGAAAGGGGCTCCGATCTGCAGACAGCCAGACTCCCTCCTCCTCGGGCCCTCAGGAAGATATTTTCCTATCTTCCCATTGCTCCATTGCCTACGGCATGGGAGCCTCAAAACGAGACTCCCGAGACAATTCCCCACGTACATTAGACCCATGGGGCCAATCAAATGCAGGCCACCTGACCTGTTCTTTTGCCAACACAGGGCTGCTCTGCAGGGGTTTAGGTTAGACCTTAAGAAGAACTTCCCTCCTGAGTTTTGAGATATTGCACAAGGTTTGAGATACTGAGCAAAAGAGGCAGTTTACATTCTGTCTTCCTATAGTAGTTTTGTAGGCTATATTGTGCTTAGAGTGGTATAAACAGGAGATGCCCTCTTCAGCTAAAGCCTAGTGAGAAATTTACAGGTGCACCTGACTTCAAACAAACTTGACATTTGAAAGTCTAGGTCTAAAAAGCAGATAAATTAGGTCGATTATTCACTTTTTAAAAGGACTCACTGTAACAAGCTACATTAATACACTTAAATTTTGATGTCAATTTTAAAAACGGGTGTTCAATGAAGCAAGCTCAAAAGTCTAGGTCTAAAAAGCAGATAAATTAGGTCGATTATTCACTTTTTAAAAGGACTCACTATAACAAGCTACATTAATACACTTAAATTTTGATGTCAATTTTAAAAACGGGTGTTCAATGAAGCAAGCTCCAACAAGGGCACAAAGACAGATGACTTAGTCATGCATGGCCTGGTCCAGAAAGGCAGGGGTTTCTAGGATTCCAGGTGAGTCTTCCTGGGGCCAGCCAGTCTCCTGGTGAGTATTTGACATGGGGTGTTAGCCATTGGAAGAGCTTTCCAGAGACTCTGGAAAGAAGAAAGGGGGAAGCAGCTGTCTTTCTGAAGGGGGCTTCCATGACATCTGGACAATCAGGCAGGCGTTAGAGTCTCACCCTGGCCATGAAGCCAGGCCAGAAGAGGTACAGGGAATAATTAGGATGGGAGGCGACCTCTGACTTACAGGTTGGTCATCCCAGAGACCAGAAAAAGACAAAAGTGTTTGAAGGATGTTTGGATCTAAACTAAAACTGAGCTTCTGACGCATGCCAGGCACTGCGTGAGGCACTTTGACACACACACCATGTCATTTGATCACTTGTTTGCTTGAAAAATACAAAGTTCCAGTCTTCTTCAAAACGCCTTGGCCAGATTGTTTATACAGATAAGAAAACTGAACTGATATGAGATATCATAGGATTTGACCAGGGTTACACATCACTTAGTGGCTGAGCTGGCATTCAAACTGTGCTTTCCACAAGAACTTTATCCTTCAGGAAGCCTTTCCAGCCCTGCCAGTCTTGGTTCCAGTCACCGTGGTAAGACATGATGTGCACAGACACACAGTGTATATATGCAGACAGCAAGGTCTGTGCAGACAATTTGCAATTACCCAAACCAGTAAAAGTGACTGGCAGCACATGTAAACCACAGCC
>NW_007734726.1:21430-22807 GCF_000696425.1 Galeopterus variegatus | reverse complement strand
CAGACAATTTGCAATTACCCAAACCAGTAAAAGTGACTGGCAGCACATGTAAACCACAGCCCTTTGGTCCTGGTGGGAATTACACTCTGCACTGGGGGAGGAAGATCCCAGCATATCTGTAATTCATATTCATATGTGTAATTCAGTTTGGCTTAGGCTGAGATTAATAACTGAACTAGCTCCCATTTCCTGAGCATCCTAGCAGCAGGAGGGAATGACCCAGAATGCAGGAGGCAGTGAGCAGATTAAGCACTAACCCTCCATAATTAGCCCCCACATGGAGTAAACCTGCACATTTACATGGGTCATCCTGCATGACCCTGGGCGATTTCCTGCCTCCTGCTTCCTCCATTAAACGGTGATCACCCCAAGTGCGCCGACCATGTGATCACCTCCTCCTTCATCCTGAGCCAATGCAGGCCTCTGCACCCGAGGGATATGCCATCCCCACGCTGCCGGACTGATGCAGCAGTAGGCTCCAATGTAAGCGGCTTATGAAAGCTGCGGTAAAGGAAGGGGGAATCCCATCTGGGGCCGCGGTCCTTGAGAAGGGAAAGAGCCAATATGGTATGATTTCCAGAGCCCTGCTCCACCAGCTGGTGCCCAATACACCAACCTTAGCCTAAAGCTTTGATACCCATGAAAAATGCAGCTGCTGCAAAGCCAGTTTACACGGGAGGGTCTGAATGAGAGACCTGAGAGTGGATCTGAAGGAGGGAGGGTGATGGGGAAACCACACGAGAGCGAAGCCTCCAGAGAGCAAGGCTGCACAGGTGCAGGACAAACACCTCCTGAGCCCACCCCCCTCCTGATGTGTGTGGCAGGAACAAGCAGCACACACACCCGTGGATCATCCCAGCCCTGCCCCCGGTGCAGCCCACGTTCCACTGTCCACTCTGCCAGGGTGACTCCGGGCACCACCGGCCCTGACACAGCTCAGCAGCTGGCACTCTCCCCAGTTCTTGCAGTGCCGTCTCCAGCCTCACCCCCCTGGGAACCCTTACTGCCTCTGACCCAGCCCGCTGGCTCCAGATCTACCCAACTGCTCAGGGGTAGTCCTGAGCAGATGGATTCTCACCAGATACGTAGCCCATGGGTAATCAAAAGGTATCTGCAGGGATCCAGCTGCTCCCCAACCCATGACCTCCCACCTAGGCTGACAGGAGGGGGATAGGGTCAGGACAACAGAGGGAATAGGGAACAAAGTGGTAAGCAGAGAATTCTCTCAAGTTCAGAGACTCTCTTCTCCTCTTCTGAACCTTCTTATGTGGCTGGTAATCCCAATGGTGGGAGCTAGGACTCCCACTTCCACATCCCAAGTTCAGACAGCAGGAGCATTGTCCCTAGAGAAGCAGGAACCTGCAGTGACTGAGAGCT
>NW_007734726.1:19140-20835 GCF_000696425.1 Galeopterus variegatus | reverse complement strand
CAAGTTCAGACAGCAGGAGCATTGTCCCTAGAGAAGCAGGAACCTGCAGTGACTGAGAGCTAAAGCTCAGGTCTCAATCCCTCACTGCACTGGCTGTTTGACCTTGAGCAAGTTATGTAATCTCAGTTTTCTTATCTGTGAAATAGAGGCAGTAGTAGTAAATACTTTATGGGGTTGTTATAAGGACCAAATGAGTTCCTTTACATACCTAGCACAGTAGGAGTGTCTGTAATCATTACTGACAACTTCAAAAGCAGCAGTAAGGTGATCAGAGAAGGAAGACTCCAAGACTCCTGAGGCCCCAGCGGCAGGAGGAAGAGAACGGGTATTCCTGGCAACACCGAAGAGACTTGTGAAACTGGATGAGAGTGGGGTCCCACTCCAGAGAGGCCTTCAGGGCGAGCCCTGGGTTGTGCAGAGAGTTCCTGACTCACCGTCCATAGGAAAGAGTGTCTGCATTTCTTCCTGAAGGATTTTATAATTCTACCACAGAGACCAGACTGGCATGCACACAGACATCTCCAAGTCCATAACAACGGTAATCACTATGACCTGTGGAATTTGTCCAACCATACAGAGCCAGAGGGTGCTGAAGAAAGAAGGGAGAGAGCTAGAGAGGAAGGAAGGGTGGAAGGACAGGAAAAAACGAACTGCTAACAACCCCCAAGGCTCAGCCTCTGCCTCCAGCAGGCCACCGAATCCCCACATCATTATACCAGGGGCAGCCTGTCAGGGGCCCACGTGCACCCCACAGTCTGCTGACCACCCCCTCTTCCTCCTCCCCGTCCCCCTTCTCCCTCTCCGTCACTCTATCCCTTCCTCCCGGCCCTGCTTCTAGCTCCTGCTGACCCACCTCCCCAGGGTGGGGGCTGTGAGCGGGCGCAGGTGCTGTGGTATGTTCTTCCCTGCTTGGGGAGGGACATGGAGGAAGCAAAGGCAGAGCTGCTGTGGGAGGAGACATAGGATGTGGAGAGGTGGGGCGGGGGCACGCGTGCACAGACCCAGCTGCTGCAGGTGGGGCATGGCTAGGAGCAGAGAATAGTCGTCCCCTCTCCTCTGGAAAGCCTGCCCTGCCAACCCCAACTCTACAGTGTGTTGTCTTTGCAAGGTGTCATGCTTTGTACCAACTCAACAAGCATCGTTGAGTATCTATTATTAACATGTCAGACACTCTACGAAAAAATTAATAAGACAATCCCTGTTCTCAAAATCTTCCATCTATCCAGGGACGAACATAGCTCCAGCAGGGGTACTGAGTGTTTTAGTAATGTTGCCCAAGCACGGAATGAGAGACTTAGATTATGGATAGACACAACGTAGCTTCAAATAACATTTTTTAAATAATGAGAAAGTTAGTCGCTTTTCAGTTAGCCTGCAAAGATAAAGACTCAGCCCCTTCTTCATGAAGAGTGAGCTGACACCAGCCGCAGCCCATCTGCAGCCAGCAGCACCCAGCTAGAAATAAGTGACGTCATTTTGTTTCTGCTGCGTTTATTTTCACAGTTATTGTCTACTTGTTGGCTAGTCTATTTGCTTGTTCTCCATTTCTGATAATGATACAATATTTCCTTTTCAAATAAATTTAAGTTTCAAAAGTAAGCCAATTAAAGTATCCAGTAAATAACAGTATCAATAGTAGACAGCTATGCCTAAAATCATGAAACCAGTAAGCGGTAGTATTCAAAATCAGTTTTA
>NW_007734726.1:17283-18468 GCF_000696425.1 Galeopterus variegatus | reverse complement strand
AGTAGACAGCTATGCCTAAAATCATGAAACCAGTAAGCGGTAGTATTCAAAATCAGTTTTAGGGTATTCAAATCACTGAAATTTGTGAGAACTTTTGCTTGAGGAGCCCAGAAAAGAAGCGATCATCCCATGTGCCTTAAATCATTAGCTCTGTTGTGAGTGTTTCCCATCTAGAGAGTAAATTCCCTGCACCTCCTCCCCTCACAGATGCCTCATCTATACACTAGTCGCTTTCATCCGTTCAGAAAACGAGAAGGAAATTCAACTCAGCTCATAGGGTAGGCAAAGAAGAAAGAAAGAAAGTTAGAGCACAAAGGTGGATAGGGTGGAAGAGCCAACTTGGGCCTATATTATGACACTTTACAATTTATGAGTGTCTCTCCCATGGAAGGTGTTGGCCACAGATGTCAGATAAGAAAACAGACCCAGTATGGCTAATAATGTTGCAGAAAGACACACATGAGTGAATAATTTTAAATGGAGAAAATTATCTTTATTCATGTGGGGTTTTTTAGTAAATTGGAAAAGCACTATCAATTTTTCTTTTCTAGCACTATCAATTTTTTATGTTAGTATAGACTACCTTCATTTAAGTCACTGAAAGCCAGCACTGTCAGATACACAGTTTGAGAAACCCTGATTTTATGCCCAACCTTTTCATTTTCCATATGGGGGAGTCAAGATCCAGAAAGAAGCCAGCTGGTAGCAGAACAGGACCTAGAACTCAGGTCTTCTGGCTCTCAACTCACTTCCTTCTCGGGTTCAGGCATGACTTGCGGGGCAGTGACATCAGCTAAGCAGCTGCACACCTGCAAGGACTAAACCACATGATTCCAAAGTGCACTCAGCCATGCAGGCCTGGGCAGCAGCTGCAGTAGCGGCAAGCAGGAGCTCAGCTGATGTCACTGCCCCGCAAATCATGTCCCTGCAGCAGGGTTCCTCAGGAACCCTCTCTAGCCAGGCAGTCCCCAGAGAGCAGCCAGTGGCTGTCCCCATCGGTCCCCCTTCACACAACAGCCAGACAGGCCTGTCACTTCCTGCTTGAGCCTTTGCCTAGGTTTGGGGGCTCAAGGGTTCAAATGATCACAGTTTGTAATCATTTGGGGCCATGGAACCCCAGGACGGTTAGATGAAATCTATGGACCCTTCTCAGAATGTTTTTAAATGTGTAAGATAATTATACAG
>NW_007734726.1:14834-15624 GCF_000696425.1 Galeopterus variegatus | reverse complement strand
CAGCTTGCTGAGGGTAAATCCTTCCTGGGGATCTGATAAAGACAGGAAACAGCCCACACACTTCTGCTGGGATCCCCAGCCTCTGGGGGCAGGGGGAGAGAAGGTAACTTAGCCAAGAGCTTCAAGGCAGAGTTAAGACCACACCTCACTCTCCCTGGATCCTCTTCACACCTCTGTTCCTGCTCTTTTAGACCTCGTTGTGTGATTCTCTCAGGTCAGCTCTGCTCTCCCTCAGACCCCATGCTCCCAGCCTAGGACCTGGCACCTAGGTGCTTGGTAAATGTCTGCTAAATGAGAAGCAGGAGAGAGAGGGACTGAGACTGAGCCTGGCAGTTCCTCCAGCACCTGCTTCTCTTTCAAGTATTTTTATTGCTGTAGCAACTGCCCAAGCAGCTTTGGACTGACAAAGACCCTGAACTTATCAAATGACACATGGAGAAGGGCTTTCTTTCTAATGTGTCTAAAAGCCCAAAGCATCTAGCAATG
This sequence comes from Galeopterus variegatus, assembly GCF_000696425.1. NCBI lineage: Eukaryota > Metazoa > Chordata > Mammalia > Dermoptera > Cynocephalidae > Galeopterus > Galeopterus variegatus. Next base: position 15,138 of record NW_007734726.1, on the reverse strand, counting down.
CCATGAAGAGGAATGGTTAGCAGGATAGAGACCAACTGTTCCCGACCCTCTCCTCACCATATACAGAGATCGATGTAAATGACAGTAGGTGGCAGGAGTGATGCTTGAGATATTTAATGACCAGCATAGCATGCTGTTAAGTTAGAAGAGGCACGAGCCACAAACCCCCAGTATAGTCCTACCAGGAACACCAGGACGTACCAGCCCCATAGGAAGGTAAGAACTTAGCTAAAAGGAAGGCTGACCTAACAGAAGGAAGTTAGACTCCCTGACTCACCTGTTCGCATAGACTGTGTATAACCAA
>NW_007734726.1:10892-13836 GCF_000696425.1 Galeopterus variegatus | reverse complement strand
CCTTCTGAGGCATCTTAGAGACTACCAAAGGCGCCTTGTCGATAGACACCAGACATACAGGACTTGAGAAAGAGCCATGCCTGGCTCCCTTCACCTCTTTGTAAATCCTCAGCTTGCTTTTCACTAGACCCCCTGCCTGGTTTCATTCAAAACCTGGACAGTGCTCATCTCCATGGCTGGGTGAGTGGCAGGCCAAGTGCCAGCCTGCAGAGTCCTTGAAGAGAAGGGGGAGCAGGAGCTGGGAGACCTCGTTCCAAGGGCCAGCCCTGCTGCTCGCCAGATTGATGGGCATTTCGTGTTCCCCGGCCCAGAAGAAGGAACGACAGCGGCTCAGCCACCTCAGTGGGGCTGTGAAAGTGAGCATCGGATGAGAACATGCAATGTCCATTTTTTCATTATAAAATCTTCTAAAGAGGAAATGGATATTTACCCGGGTTGGGAGCATGACTTCCCCCTCCTTGCTTTCCCTCGGAGTCCCCTCACCCAGGCTGCCCAGAGACCTCCCCTCTGAGGTCAAACGCAGCCAGCGCCCTGTGGCCCTCCCCTCCGCATGTAGCCCCAGGGGCAGGGCTTCTGGGGCTGCCTTTGTTGTGCTCCCTGAAGATCCCTCAGGGTAGGAAAGAGAGTGGGGGGGAAGCCCGAGGCTCTGTCACACTGCTTGGGGGTGGGGCAAGTAGGACAGGAACACCTCAAAGCCAGGGGGAAATCATCACATTTTCCCTGTCATTAGCACAAGTCGGCAGCGGAGTGACTGCTGCCTGTACTCAGGAGAGCATAGCAGCCATCCCCAGGGGACAGTATGGACGGCAGCATCAGCAAAACCCACTGCAGTATTTTCCCTGCATTCGCTATAGCCTTTCCTAAGAATGCAGACCCCATCCCACTCGTGAGGAGAGAATGGGCTAATTTTATAATGGAGTCAATGGGGCCTGGGGACCCCCCCCATAGAAATACTCAACTCCCTTCACTCCAGCACCCAAGAACCGGCCCTCTGTGGATGCCCAACGCAGAACAAGGCAGAGGAAACCAAGCAGCAAGGCTTTCCTAAGGAATCTACGTCCTAGCTTTCCCTGCACAACAAAGTCAAAGCAAGATGTGAGAGCTGTATGAGGAGACGCTGATTCAACACGAGCTCTATGTGGGTAAGGGCAAGGAAGACAGGGGCACGTCTAGGGATGTCACCTGCGAGGCTGTAGATTGATACCAGGTAACAAGAAATGGTCACCCCGGCTGGCCTGGTGGTTCACAGAGGCCAGAGCAGCCCCCAGGGAGAGCAAAAAGCCCAGAGTCTGATGGGCTTACTGCTCTGACACCACATGCTCCTTCTGCAGAGGGAGGATGAGGTACCCCCTTCGGATAAATAACCCCTGAGGGTTCTCTGGGGAGGGAGGAACAGGAAACTACTGTAAAGTGTTTGGTAGTTCTTCCTGGGATGACACAGACCCCAGAAGGTCTGAAGCTCAGATGGGCTCAGAACCCAGCTAGGTCACTTAGTAGCAATGTTACCTTGGCCAAGTCACTTAGCCTCTCTGAGCTTCGTCTCCTTGAAAAGATGGCAATAACACCCACTTGCAGGATATTCACAAAGACTAAGTGGCACAAGGAAAAGCGAGATCACACATCAGGAGGCTCGCAGGAGGCACTCAGTAAAGTTAGCATCCTTCCTTAAAACCACAGGTTAGGGGCCAGCCCGGTGGCGCATGCTACAGTGCCCCACTTGGGGGTGCGGCGGCGCTCCCGCCGAGGGTTCGGATCCCACATACAGACCGGTTCCCGCTCACTGGCTGAGCGAGGTGTGGGCGCAGCACGGAAGGTTGCGATCCCGTTGCCGGTCCCAGTCCGGTACAGGCGCCACACTGAGGGTTGCGATCCGTTGCCGGCCACGAAAAAAGACAAAAAAAAAAAAAAAAAAAAAAAAAAAAAAAAAAAAAAAAACCACAGGTTAAATCAAACTCTACAGACAGAGCAATTTCCCCCACTCACCCCACCCTCCTTCCAAAGGCCCGCAGGACAGATGGTCCTCTCAGCTGTTTAATCAGATATTAAAAAGTCTTCCTGAAAAAGAGGTGAAAAAATGAGATGCTGATGGAGGTCAAGAAACAGTGGCAGCTGGTTTTAAGATCTTCCTCTCCACAGTCATGTCCCCTAAATGGGCCCTTCTGGAAGGTTATGATGTCACACCCCAGATGTCCCCTAGCCTATTCCTTTGACTCAGTGCAGTAATTCAGATTGAGATGTCAGACATCCAGTTCTGCCAGGCCTATAGGGTGAATAGTCGTCAGGTGTCAGAGACATCCTATGGCTTGGCAGAAGGGATCTCCTCTCCACAGAGAGAAAGACTGTGGTCATTCCTGGATTCCCACCTGACACCCAGCCAGAGAGGACAGCTCTGCGTAAAACAGACCAAGGACCTTCTGGAGATGCCAGACCACACTGAATAAAGCCAGCTTCTGCTGTCCATTCTCCGGTGCCTTAATCCCGAGAAAGCCAGCCCCGAGCAAGGGAGCACCTGGCCCTCCCGTCAAAGCCCTCTCCTCCATTCCCAGTTTCAAAGACCTAGGAGCCTGCAAAGATGAAGTTTGGGGCCACGTCTGCTGGAACTTCAGGGCCCACAGGGTGGGAGCAGTTCTTTACCTCAAAGTCTTCAAAAAACCCTCCCAGCCCCCCACATGCACTGGAGCTCCTCTCCCCCCAGACGCCCCTAGTGACACCCCTGCATCTGAGTCTCTACCTCTATCCTGCTGGCCCTTTGGGTCAAGGCAGGAGGTTGGGAGGGAGTGGGAGGAGGTGAGCAGGTGGGACCTTCCCCAGAGCTGCCACAGGAGGTCTTGTTCAGCTCACCCACTCTGCAGCCCCATCAGGACTGGAGGACACTAACTCTGGGAGCTGAAGGCTGGGTGGGTCTTCTGAACTGCTTAACTTAGCCTCCCATTTGGAAGTGGTG
>NW_007734726.1:0-10134 GCF_000696425.1 Galeopterus variegatus | reverse complement strand
TCCACAGAGAGAAAGACTGTGGTCATTCCTGGATTCCCACCTGACACCCAGCCAGAGAGGAGAGCTCTGTGTCCTGAGTGAAGCTGTGGCCTCTGGGGCCTCCCAGCTGGCACCTGCCCCCTTCTGTGTCTGACTCTGCCAAAAACAGACCAAGGACCTTCTGGAGATGCCAGACCACACTGAATAAAGCCAGCTTCTGCTGTCCATCCTCTGGTGCCTTAATCCCGAGAAAGCCAGCCCCGAGCAAGGGAGCACCTGGCCCTCCCGTCAAAGCCCTCTCCTCCATTCCCAGTTTCAAAGACCTAGGAGCCTGCAAAGATGAAGTTTGGGGCCACGTCTGCTGGAACTTCAGGGCCCACAGGGTGGGAGCAGTTCTTTACCTCAAAGTCTTCAAAACACCCTCCCAGCCCCCCACATGCACTGGAGCTCCTCTCCCCCCAGACGCCCCTAGTGACACCCCTGCATCTGAGTCTCTACCTCTATCCTGCTGGCCCTTTGGGTCAAGGCAGGAGGTTGGGAGGGAGTGGGAGGAGGTGAGCAGGTGGGACCTTCCCCAGAGCTGCCACAGGAGGTCTTGTTCAGCTCACCCACTCTGCAGCCCCATCAGGACTGGAGGACACTAACTCTGGGAGCTGAAGGCTGGGTGGGTCTTCTGAACTGCTTAACTTAGCCTCCCATTTGGAAGTGGTGCCCATCTCCAACAGGTGGCCCTCGTTTAGATGAATTGGTAGTGTCGTAATCGCCATGTCTTCAAATGAAATTCTAATCAAATGGCCAAATGTAAGAGAACATATATGCAAACTATGGTGTGGTCAACCAATAAAATACTGAATTGACTTTAAACAGGAACATAAACAATGTCAATACATGGAAAGACACACACAAAAAGAAAACACGAGACACCAAATGCGAGGTACGCACCAATTACCATCCTGTCGAAAGTACGCCCGGATACCAACCAGGGTTGGAAACGAACTCTGCTCTATTCAGTCAACTAGAGTTTGGTGGTTCTTTTGATCTGTAAGACTTAAGTGAATGATTTTTAATGGGTCTCTGATAGAAACCCATTTCCTCTCCATTTGTCAACGTGAAACCAGAGCCTAAAAGAAAGCCCAGCCCAGAAGGGTGGAGACAGCGGAGCAAGTGGGGACAGCTGAGCAGTGGCCACCACACCTGCTCTTTAAATTGCCACCAGGTGCAGTCAAGCAAGGCCCCCTCTCCCGTGAGGCACCCGTTCCAGGCGGCTGCTCAAGGCCGAGACTGAGCATCCCGACCTGGAGAAGACGGTGCAGAACCTCACTGGCTCCCTCTGATGAGTCTCCAGGGTTTAGCACCAGCAGGGCACGGGGAGGGAAGGGAGATGAAGAATATCATGAAATGCTGTCCCTGAAGGAGGTGACACAGTCAGGGGCAACCTAAGTGTCCGCTGTCATTCGGGGAACGACTAGGTAAACTGTGGTGGCTGTAAGCTGCTCATCCATTAGAAATAATGGATTAGATGTACGTGCGGAACACGAATGGTCTGCAAAACATTGTGCGGAGAGAAAATCGTAAGAGACAGAATGGGCTCTAAAACAGAGCCCCTTTTATGTAAATTAAAAATGCTTACAGTTGTGAGACACTGTCACCACTGAGAGGAGTCTAAGGAGACATGACAACGAAATATAATGTGGTATCCTGGATGGGATCCTGGAACAAACAAAGGACAGTAGATAAAAACTAAAGCAATCTGAATAAAGTATGGTGTTCGGTTAATGGTAACGTATCAATATTGGTTCATTAATGGTAACAAATGTACCATACTAATAATAGGGGAAACTGGGTATGGAGGATGCAGGAACTCTCTCTACTGTCTTCCAGTTTTTCCGTAAATCTAAAACTGTTCTAGGCAATAAAGTCTATTTTCTAAATGAAAAAAAAATTACATGGAGGAAAAACACAACACATTTTCCAAAACCGTGATGCACTGGAACAGCCACCGGTGCAGGGAGTAGGCGGTGAAGAGTGGAGGATATTTAAATAAATGACAAGAGGGTCCTTGTGCAAACCGGTGATAAGAAGCGCAGTTAACTCTTTGCATATGAGGTCCCAACACTAAGCATAACTACTTTTTAGAAAAGAGAGAATCACAAAGGCCACATGACTAGTGGGGTATCCAACGACGGACGGGCTGGGGGAGGCCGAGCAACCCAGAACAGCCTCATGGGGGGAAAGAGGTCAGAGGGCCTCGAAGCCAGGGCTGGGGTTGGGAGGGAGGCGCTCTGGTGGTTACACAGGGACAATGAGCCAGGGCCAGGCCCACGCCCCCTCTAACACCAGTCGGTCCCGAGAGCCGTCTCTGGGCCCTCATCCTTCCCAGCAAAAGCCCAGCAGAAGCCAAAATGAAAAACGCTGCAGCAGCGGCAGCGAGAACGGCCAGGACAGCTCATTGAATCTCAAATTAACAGTGAATACTTTTTTAGTGGACGTATGTCCCCAACATTGCATGGGACATATTTACACTAAACAAATTATTCATTCTTGATCTGAAATTCACATTTAACTAGGCGTCCTGCATTTTCTAACTGCTGCTCATTGTTACTGTTCTATGTACTTTATTTAGTTGCCTTGTTTCATCTTCGTAACAACCCAGTGAAGAATGTACTATTATTAACTTTTTACAGGCAAGGAAACTTTGACTCAAAAGGATCCAGTAACCCGCCAGCAGCCGTGAGGCCAGCCGACGCCAGGCCTGGGACGTGAGCACGTGGAGCGGGCCTTCAGCACCCAGCCTCCGAGCACGACACATACCGTGTCCCGACTGAGCAGCCAAGCAAAGCCCTGGCCTCCACTCCCGGACACCCAGTGACAGGTGTGTGGACAGCAGCTCCCACAGACGTAAGAGCCAAGAACTCCTGGTATGGCCCTTGAAACACACCACTACGTTGGAGAAACCTTCTCACCAGACGCCAGTTGGAGGTACCAGGCGAGCTTTGGGTTTGAAAAAGTAAAACTCAGCACTCCCGCAGCAAGGCAGCCCCGCGTTGCACTAGAAGAGCACACTCTGTCTACATCCGTGGAGCGAGTAACCCAAGAGGAACATCTCCTGCCCTAAGGGTCTGGATAAGCAGCTTGGGTCAACACACCAGGGCGTGAGCCAGGCCCCATGCCACCCTGCCTGGGGACAGAGGAAAGGGTGGATGACCTCTGGGGCCCCCTTTTAGTCTGAGGACACCGTTAACTTGAATCTTGAATATTTCTGTTGAAAATGGCACCCCAACCCTCAGCATGACACCTTTTGAAACAATCATGTTGAGCATCTACTGTATACCAGATACCGTGCTAGATGTTTCCATTGGCCCACCTAATGATGGGCATGGGAGGCTACGTACAGTCCAGCAAAGCACCTATTATTTTGCAGATAAGGGACCCGAGACTCAGAGAGGTCACTCTCGATTAACATCCATTAAGCACCTATGACATGCCAGACTCTGTCCTAGGTACTGGGGATGTGCAGTGAACCAAACAAGATCCTGTCTTCGTGGACCTATAGGGGGCACAGAGAAAAAGCAAATCCATCACGTTATTGTGGGCAGCAGTGCTAAGTGTAGTGAAGAAAAGGAAATCAGGGTTCAGCGATAGAGAACGGTGGGGTGGGGTATTCTAGCTAGGGTGGCCAGAGGAGATGTCTGGAAGGAAGTGACATGAAGTGTGGGCATGAATGTGCACAGGTCCAGGGAAGAGTGCCCGAGGCAGAGGGCACAACCAGCACAAAAACCCCATCCCAAGGTTAGGGAGCCCAACCCCCCATGAGATAAAGCCAGTGACCTGGAGTAGGGTTCGGGAGGGTGGGAGGAGAAGGGGATGAGTTTGGAGAGTATGACAAGGGCAGGTCATTTTTAAAGGATCACTGTGGTGTGCAGAATGGATGGATAAGTGTATGAATAAACGGATGGACAGATGGACAAATGCACGGATATGTGGGTGAGTGGGTCTCCATGGATCACCGTAGGCAGCCTGCTGACCACAGGTGAGAGTACACACAGCTCACAAGTTGATAAAATACATCCAACGTATGTCCCAATTCAGTTCCCAAATATGTCCTCAGTCAGCTCCCTCAGGAGGCCCCAAGACTCCCTCAGGGGGCCCACAGTGAAGGTGATTCCTATAGAGAAATTTTGATCCAAAGTTCAACAAGCAAACCAAGTCTTCATCCCAAGGAAACCATTATGAAGAAAGCCACCAAAGGGGCCTGAGAGAGTCAGGAGGAAATGTCTTGCCTTCAGTCCCTACCTGGGCCAACACCCACAGAACAGATGGGCCTGCCACCTCACCCTCACTGCCACCTGGAACCCCTGAGGCAGGTGCACTAGCAATAAATACCAAGACTCTTCCTCAAGTCTTTGACCAGGAAAATCTGGTTTTCCCAGCAGGAAAAAAAAAATCCACCTGCGAGAGCAAAGCCAAGGCTCCCTGCAGGGTGGCACTGATCACCAGGAGCTCGGCTCTGTGGTGCCCCCCCATCCCCAAGGCCCTCGCCACCTGCCGACCTCACCTCCAAGTCCTTCTCCAGCTCGAGCCCGGCCTCCATCAGGTTGTGCTCAAATTCCTCCCGCTGCTCCTTCCTCTCCTCCTCCAGGGCATCAAGCGGCCCCTGCTCAATGTCGCTGGGGCCCCCAGCATGGGGCTCCTTGCCCGTCTCCCCATTAGAGACGATAGCCAGAGAGTGGCCAGGGGAGCCGTGACCCAGGTGCGCCCCATGCTTCCGGTAGTGGTAAGCGAGCACATAATCGACCTTCCTCTGGTTGTCATGGAAGTGCATGCGGCTCAGGCGGGCCTCTGAGGACACGGGCTCATTGGCGTCCAGATAGTTGTTAATGACCTGGACAGAGAGAAAAGGACAGGGCGGGGAGGTCCAGTGAGTAAGGGGTTGGAGACAGAGGAGGCTGACCTGGGTCTGGGCCCAGGGCGGTGGATGAGGAAGTGAGCCCTCAGGCTCAGAGCGTCTGGCTGCCCCAACGAAAGGACAGAGTGGCCTAAGTTTATCCACCACACCCAGCCCACAGAGCCCTCCACCCACTTGTCTACAGTCTGGCCATCAGCGACCCACGCTCTGGTATCCATGCACACACATGTACTCACATGCACAGACTGCACACGAGCAGCACACGCCTGTATATCCACCCACCGGCCCCACACATGGAACCGCACACTCACTTCCACACACGCACACGCGCCTGCACATGCACACACAGTCACCTCCAATCTCTCTGTGCCCGCACTCCTGCACACACGTGAAGGTGCTGTGCACGCACGCATCTACCCAAGTGCACTCTAACACACACACACGACCCTCTGCGTGCACTGTGGCACAGTCGCATGTACCAGCCTCCTCGTAGATCTGCACATCTGCCTGCAAACGCTCTACATATTTACACACAGAGAATACTCACTGGCAGGTTCTCTGGATCCATTGGAACAAAGGCCAGTTTTTCATCACCTGGTCCACTCCCCACCTTGCCACCCACGGGAATTCACTAGACACTCTGCCCCTCACAGCCCCACACTGTGCTCCTGCTCCTCTCTGCCACTGGTGGGGACCCTGGCAAAGTCGCAGCAGCAGCGGGAGCTGACTCCTGCTCTCTCCACTCCAGGGGCGGAGAGGGGGAGAAGAGGAGAGAGTGAGGCAGGGCAGGAGAGGGACCGGCCTCCCTCCCTTTGGGTGTTTCCCTGTTTGTTACCGGGTTGGTACCCAGATGCCTCCGCAGCCACCTGAGACATCACCTGGGCAACCAGATGAAGCGCCAGGCACAGGGGAGAGACTGGGAGCCACCGCGCCAAGAGGCCGGGTTTCTCAGGCTGTGGGAGGAGAGCCGGGGAGTGTGCAGAGCACCAGGTGGGAGCCCTGGGCCGCTCACACTGCCTGCTCGCTCACGTCCTCGGACCAGAAGAACCAGTGCTGCTGGGAAGCTGTGCCCGACGAGACAGAAGAGGAAAGGGCCCTGCAAGAACCCAGGGCTTCGCACACGCACACGCACACATGTCCCCCAGCCAGACGCTCCTGCGGGGCCTCCACAGCTCCAGCCTGACCCCCACCCAGTACTCACAGAGCTGCCGTGGGAGCCCCGTCCACTGCAGGGCCAGCCAGAAGCTGGGTAGGAGCTGCCCTGCGAACCGGGGGCCAGGGGAGCCGGCTCCTGGAGGTATCGCCCTCCGTGTCTAGGGCCCCGGCCTCCTCTGGCCACTGCCCGAGGGCTCAGCCGTGGCGGGGAGCCAGGGAGCAGGGGGATATCTGCAAGAGGAAAAGACAAGGGGACAAAACAGCGTCAGACGATGAGAAACCCGAGACCAGAGGCGCAGGCATGGAGGAGGAAGACCTTGGTGGCCCTAAGAAGATGGCCTCACAGCTGCCCCCCTGGTCAATCCTCACAGCCTCAGAGAGCCAAGTTCATACTGGCCCCAGGGGAGGGGAGTGAAGTAGGTGGTGGAGGAGGAAGACCTTGGTGGCCCTAAGAAGATGGCCTCACAGCTGCCCCCCTGGTCAGTCCTCACAGCCTCAGAGAGCCAAGTTCATACTGGCCCCAGGGGAGGGGAGTGAAGTAGGTGGGACCCTCCCACTACACGCACACACGCACACAAAAACACACGTGCAGCGCACACAAAAACACACATGCACACACACCACACACACAACATACACACACACACCACACACAACATACACACACACAGCACATACACCACACACACACAACATACACACACAACATGCACACACAGCACATACACCACACACACACACACACAGCACATACACCACACACACGCACACACACCACACACAACATACACCACACACACACCACACATGCACACACAACACACACACACACCACACACACAACACACACCACACACACACGCACACACAACACACACACGCACACACCACACACAACACACACCACACACACACACACCCCATACACAACATACACACACACCACACACACCACACACACACACACCCCATACACAACATACACACACACCACACACACCACACACACACACATATACCACACACACACCACACACCACACACACGCACACACAACACACACGCACACACACACCACACACAACATACACAGGCACACACTCCATACACACACACACAACACACACACTCACACACAACACACACCACACATGCACACACCCCATACACACCCCACACCACACACACCACACACACACAACACCCACCACACATGCACACACCATACACACACACACACCACACACACACAACACCCACCACACATGCACACACCATACACACACACACACCACACACCACACACCCACACACACCACACACATACACACCACACACACCCCATACACACCCCACACCACACACACCACACACACACAACACCCACCACACATGCACACACCATACACACACACACACCACACACCACACACCCACACACACCACACACATACACACCACACACACCCCATACACACCCCACACCACACACACCACACACACACACATGCATACACATACCACACACATACCACACGCACACGGAGACCTGGAGCTACCAGCAGGAGCTGGTGTCACAATCTCTCATGATTCCCCGACAAGAGGAGAGGGGCGGCATCAGGCAAGCCAGGGGGGTCGGGCACTGCCTGGAGAAACACCTTGAATCAATGCCCAAGGCTTAGGCTTTAGGGCCTCTCCTGGGGCAGCAGGACCAGTGGGCACCCTTGCCAGCCCCAACACCCCCTCAAGGAGAGAGCAAGGACAGACCAACTGCTGGCCCTTGAGGACAGGGCGTCCTCTGAGCAGAGGGCCATCCTCCAGTGCCCTTGAGGGTCCTTGAGAGCTCCACAGCCCCTTCTCAGCCCTCCCCAGAGCAGCCCTCCCAACAACTCACAGCAGGAGTGCAGGGCTATTTCAAAAAACCTCGAGCGTCACCCCTGGACGGAAAGCACCCCGATAGGTGATGGAATTGCACAATGTTAGAATTGGAGGGGACTGAGAGATTAAACACTCCAACTCCTCTTTGCACAGAGGAGGCACTGAGCCTCAGACAAGGGCCAGGAGTTGCCAAGGTCTCATGGTTGATGAGACTCAGCCCGGTGCCACCTCTGAGAAATACTCTTTCTAGCAAAGCAGCACAGCCAGGGCGCCTGGGCTCAAACTTCAGCTCTGCCACTTGCCGGCTCCGTGACCTCCTTAAGGCTACTTCCTCAGCTGTCAAATGAAGAGAATCCATTTTCAATGGAGATTTTGTTTTGCCCATTTTTGTTTAATGTAATGATTGATATGGTGGAGTTTACATCTACCGTTTTGTTATTCTCAGATGAGGAGGATCCAAACCTGCAGGACTGCAATGAGATGAGAGGAGAGGCCACATGCAAAGCTCCCAGAACAGCGGTGAGCCTGCGCATGTGCAATAAACACTGGTGATCATAATTACTTTTATTTTCATCTTAAGCTCCAAATCCTATAGAAGAAATAACACCTTCAATATTCAGCTCAGCCTGAGCACCTGCTGAATAAACGAATGAGCAAAAGACAAGCTCTTCCGGGTCTCTTGAAACAGAGCTACTGGTCAGTTACCAAGATATGAAGTGCTCAGCTCTCTGCCGGACAGTTTCCGGGGACCTACAGCATTTGGTCCCCGCACTGGAGAAACCATCTCTTTATGAAGATAGAGCTGACATGCAGGAAACACAATTGTGACCAGCAGAGGAAAGCTTTCATAATTTATTTCTGTATTGTGGGCTCTAATCTGTATTGTGGGCTACAAAGTCAAAACAGGCTTCCAGAGGAATTCAGCCAGAGCTCGGTCTTGAAGGGTGGGTAGCTTCTGAAAGGCAGGCAGGCAGGCCGGGAAGGCACTACCCGAGGAGAGAACACAGAAGGGCAGGGGTGGGCATGCATGCTGGCTCACCACAGGGGCCTCCAGCTCAGAACACTAGGGAGGGGCCTCCTCCCATGGTGCCCAGTCTTGCCTCGTCCCTCTTCCCTTCTGCCTTTCTACGTGCCTGCCCCCAAGTTGTGCCTACCGCATGCCGGCCCAGGGCAGAACCGACAACAGAAGGACTCTGCTACAGAGAAGGCCTCAAAACCTCTGGATGCAAGTCTAAAAAGCCCAAGACCACCCGGATACATAATGGGGGTGGGCGGTAAAGAGCTCACACAAGGACCAGCCCTCCTTAGCAGATGTATGCACACTTGCAACTATGACTCAGGGCAGCTCAGATTCAGAGTCAGCCACTCTCCAGAAGCCACCATCCCCAAAAGGTGCCATCTGGGGGTTGAGGCTGGCTTAGCCACCCTGGCTGCTCCCCTTGCTTGCTCTCTGACATGTGGATCATGGCTGCCTGGGGTCTGCTTTCATGCCACACCCCACCCCACCCCCCGCCCCAGTGATAAGAGTGCAGCATATCATTCAGTCGTCCCCACTCCAGAAAGGTGTACCAGGCAATAATGACACAGATGTGGAGAGACACGAGAGAGCTGGCTCAGGACATGAGGTAAAGCAGATGGGGGCGTGAGTGAAGCCTGGCCATCAGGAACTCCCCGCGGAGCTCAGAGGAGGCGAACTGAAGTCAGGAGAAGTGAAGACCAGAGCGCGTAGCCTGTGGAACGTGTCCCCATTTAGAGATCATCCTTCCTCTACTTGCCGTCCCCTTGGCTCTCAGCCTAGGCTCATGAGTGTGGGTGTCATGAGGGCAGAGGCATGGCTCACCCAGCTCTGCATCAATGAGAAGATCTTCCCTGGGCGTGGACCAAGGGCCTCGCTCCAAGCTCTAACTCTCTCCCTGGGTGCTCCCAGCCTCTCCTGAGACTCTCACTATCACCTTTAGCTGATGACTCCCAGGCTTCACCTCTAAACCTCACTCTCCTCTAGGCACCAGGTCCATACATTCCCCTGCCTGCTTGGCATCTACACTTGGATGGTTCAGAGTCCCCCAAAGTCAGTGTGCCCAAAGCCAAACATATGATCCTTTTTCAGCATTTCCTACCCCTAGGAATGCTCTACCCTGCACTCAGTCCACAAGCCAGAAACCTAGGAGCAGCCTCGACAGCCTTCTGCCCAGGCACCCTATACCCCGTTCATCACC
>NW_007734725.1:86599-88570 GCF_000696425.1 Galeopterus variegatus | reverse complement strand
ATCACCACAGAATATACATTCTTCTCATCAGCACATGGGACATTCTCCAGGATAGACCACATGTTCGGTCACAAATAAAGTCTCAACAAATTTTTTAAAAATTGAAATCATTTCAAGCTCCTTTTCAGACCACAATGGATAAAACTAAAAATCAATAACAAGCAAATTCTGGAAACTATATAAACACACGTTCCAGAATTAAACATGTTCCAGAGCGACCTGTGGGTCAAAGAAGAAATTAAACAGGAAATAAAAAATTTCTTGAAACTAATGACGATAAAGACACATTATACCAAAACCTGTGGGAGACTGCAAAAGCACTACTAAGAGGGAAGTTTGTGGCAATAAATACTTACAGCAAAAGAACAGAAAGACTCAAAATAAACAACCTAACATTACACCTCAAAGAACTAGAAAAACCAGAGTAACCCAACTCCAAAATTAGTAGATGGAAAAGAATAATTAAGATCAGAGCAGGGCTAAATGAAATAAAAACCAAAACAATGATATGAAATATCAACAAAATAAAAGCTTGGTTTTTTGAGAAGGTAAACAAAATATACAAACGATTAGTTAGGCTAACTAAAAACAGAAGAGAGAAGACTCAAATAACAAAAATCAGAAATGAAAAAGAAGACATTACAACTGATTCCACAGAAATACAAAGAAACATTAGAGAGTATTATGAACAACTTAACTTCAACAAATTTGAAAACCTAGAGGAAATGGATATATTTCTGTACACACAAAAACTACCAAGACTGAATCAAGAAGAAATAGAAAACCCAAACAGACCAATAATGAGCAACAAGATTGAAGTAGTAATCAGCAGTCTCCCAACAAAGAAAAGCCCAGGACTGGATGGCTTCACTGCTAAATTTACCAAACCCATAAAGAAGAATTAATACCAATCCTTTTTAAACTATTGTGAAAAACTTGATCAGAGGCCATTCTCCCAAACTCATTCTATGAGGCCAACATCACACTGATACCAAAACCAGGCAATACAACAAAAAAGTAAAGAAAACTGCAGGCCAACATCCTTGTTGAACACAGACAACATATCCTCAACAAAATATTAGCTAACAGAATACAACAGCACATCAAAAAGATTATACATCATGATCAAGTGGCATTCATGCCAGGGATTCAAGGATGGTTGAACATAAGCAAGCCAATAAATGCGATACACCACATGAACAAAATCAAGGACAAGAACACATAATCATCTCAATAGATACAGAAAAATCATTTGACAAAATTTAACATGACTTCATGATAAAGATTCTCAACAAATCAGGTATAGAAGGAAAGTATCTCTACACAGTAAAAGCCATGTATGAGAAGCCCACCTTCAACATCATCCCAAATGGAGAAAAGCTGAAAGCTTTTCCTTTAAGAACAGAAACAAGACAAGGGAGCCCCCTTTACCACTCAATTTAACACAGTCTTGGCAGTACTAGCCAGAGTACCCAGACAAGAGAAACAAATAAAAGACATACAAACTGAAAAAGATGAAGTCAAATTGTCCCTGTTTGCAGATGACAAGATCTTATATATAGAAAAACCTAAGGACTCTACCAAAAAACTCCTAGAACTGATAAATGAATTCAGTAAAGTTGCAGAACACAAAATCAATACACAAAAATCAGTAGTGTTTTTATATACAAACAACAAACTAGCAGAAAGAGAAATCAAGAAAGCAAGCACATTTACAATAGCTATCAAAAAAATAAAATACTCAGGAATAAATTTATCCAATGAGGTGAAAGACCTCTATAATGAGAACTATAAATCACTGCTGAAAGAAATTAAAGAGGACACAAAAAGATTCAAAAACATTCCATGTTCATGGATTGGAAGAATCAACATTGTAAAATTGTCCATACTACCCAAAGTGATCTACAGATTCAGTGCAATCCCCATCAGAATATCAGTGACATTCTTTACAGAAATTTAAAAAAAAAAAAA
>NW_007734725.1:83860-86031 GCF_000696425.1 Galeopterus variegatus | reverse complement strand
AAAAAAAAAAAAATCCTAACATTCATATGGAACAACCAAAGACTCCAAATAGCCAAAGCAATCTTGAACAAAAATAAATAAATAAATAGAGCCAGAGGCATTACACCACTACCTGACTCCAAATTATACTACAAAGTTATGTAACCAAAACAGCATAGCACTGGCATAAAAATAGGTACATGGACCAATGGAACAGAATGGAGGACCCAGAAATCAATCCACATACTTACAGCCAACTGATCTTTTGCAAAGGCACCAAGAACATACAATGGGGAAAGGACAGCCCATTTGATAAATGGTGCTGGGAAAACTGGACATCCATATGTAAAAGAATGAAACTAGACCCATACTTCTAGCCATGTACCAAAATCAACACAAAGTGGATTAAAGATTTAACTATAAGACCTGAAACTACAAAACTCCTAGAAGAAAACATAGGGGAAACACTTCAGAATGCAGGTTTGGGCAAAGACTTTGTGAATAAGACCTCAAAAGCAAAGGCACCAAAAAAAAATAAATAAATAAATGAGATTGTGTCATTCTAGAAACCTTCTGTACAGCAAAGGAAACAATCAACAGAATGAAAAGACAACCTACAGAATGGGAAAAGATATTTGCAAATTATACATTTAACAAGGGATTAACATCCAGAATATACAAGGTATTCAAACAACAGTAAAAAAACAAATAATCCCATTTAAAAATGGGCAAAGGAGCTGAATAGACATTTCTCACAGGAAGACATTTAAATGATCAACATATACATGAAAAAAAATGCTCAGCACCACTAAGCATCAGGGAAATGCAAATCAAAACCACACTGAAATATCATTAGACTGTTTACTGTCAAAAAGACAGATACTAAAAAATCTTGGCAAGGATGAAGAGAAAAGGAAACCCTTCTACACTGTTGGTGGGAATGTAAATTTGTACAGCCATTATGGAAAACAGTATGGATGTTTCTCAAACAACTACAGATAGAACTGACGTACAATCCAGCAATCCCACTACTGGGTGTATGCCCAAAGGAATGAAATTATCATGCTGAAGGGATACCTGCATTCCCATGTTCATTGCAGCTCTATTTACAATAGCCAACATATGGAACCAACCCAAATGTCCATCAATGGATGACTGGATAAGGAAAATGTGGTACATATGCACAATGAAATACCACTAACCCTTGAAAAAGAATGAAATTCTCCCATTCACAGCAACAGAGAGAGAAAGATAACAATAATAAATTGAACTTTCAGAAGAGAACAGAACTGTGTTTACTAGAGGTGGGAAAGGGGAAGGGGAAGGCAGTTAGGGAGAAATTGGTTAATAGACATGGAGAATGTTTACATTTTGCAATGATGAATATACTAACTATCCAGATTTAATCATCACATATTGTATACAAATACCAATAGTCAACTCTGTACCCCACAAATATGTATAACCGACTATGTTTCAATTTTTTAAAAAATGACAAAGCTACTGAGAAGTCAAGTAAGACAAGAAGTTAGAGTTTATTTGCTGTGGTGATTAAGAAGACATTTATTCATTTCTGGAGCAAGTATGTGCTTGGCACTACTCTGGGCAGTGGGCACACAGTGGTGAACAAAACAGACAAAATCTTTTCTCTCATAGGACTACCTTCCAGTGACACAGCACTCTGTCAGAACAGCTGCAGTGCAATGGCAGAGTGTAACCATCTAACAGCCGGAAGGGACAGTTACTGGGAGGTGAGGAAGTAAATGCAAAAAAAGCAGAGTAAATTTTTCAAGGGAAAAATACAATGCAGTAACTGGAGAAGTTTTTTTGTTTGTTTTGTTTCATTTTTTTAATATGAGAGAAATGTGAAAGCACACTAGGAAGTGGAGGCAATAGGGAGATAGACTGTAAAATAGAAAGAATAATCGATAAATTCCTGGAAGAGCTGGGAGGAAATTGAATTGCATCAGACCACACTGGAAAGATCTTCTTGAATTAAAAAACAAACAAACAAACAAACAAACAAAAAACACCTTTTCTAATTTTTTTTTGTTTGTTTTTTGTTTTGTCATTTTTCCGTGTCCGGCAACGGATCGCAACCCTCAAAACACCTTTTCTAATTTTTTTTTTGTTTTTTTTGTTTGTTTTTTGTTTTGTCATTTTTCCGTGTCCGGCAACGGATCGCAACCCTC
>NW_007734725.1:80866-83150 GCF_000696425.1 Galeopterus variegatus | reverse complement strand
ATCAGACCACACTGGAAAGATCTTCTTGAATTAAAAAACAAACAAACAAACAAACAAACAAAAAACACCTTTTCTAATTTTTTTTTTGTTTTTTTTGTTTGTTTTTTGTTTTGTCATTTTTCCGTGTCCGGCAACGGATCGCAACCCTCAGTGTCGCCCCCGTACCGGACCGGGACCAGCAACGGGATCGCAACCCTCGGTGTTGCCCCCGCGCCTCGCTCAGCCAGTGAGCGGGAACCGGTCTGTATGTGGGATCCGAACCCTCGGCGGGAGCGCCGCCGTGCTCCCCAAGCGGCGCACTAGCGCAGTGTGCCACCGGGCCAGCCCACCTTTCTAATTTTAAGAAAAAGGAGGTTCAGCTTTTCCTTCCGTTCTGTAATCCATACCCTTACCATAATTTCTTTTTTACAATTTTGTTCCTTTTTTTGACTGCACCAAAGAAGCTTACCTAGTAAAAGTAGGCATTTAGTAATTATTTGTTGAATGACTGCTGTTTTAACTAAAGGCAAAATACAAACCAGAGGATCTTGAAACCAAAATTGAAATAAGCAAGATTCCAATTTTCAGTTTTAGCCAAACTTCTTGATTTCTGTAAGTTTTATTTTTGAAACTACACAATTGTTCCTCTTTGCCAATCTCTTCATCTTAAATGTCAATGATTATGTTTTCTCAGATGTCATTTAATCTTTCACTGTCTGCTGAGCGTTCTCTTACCTCATTTCCCTTGAAAGGCATCAGTTAGCTCTAGACAAGCACTTACCACCAGAATCTCTTTTTCACACCAGTCTTTGTGAGTTGTCAGAATGACAGTCTCTGAGGGATGTTCTATCACCACCTGCAATTCTGAATGCTACACTTTCTTTGACTTCAGGTTTGTGTCCTGGATTTATAATTTTGAGGTCATCTTTGAAAACCTTTTGTTCAAAGCCAGGTTGTCACTAAATGTTCCCAGAGCTTCTAATACAGCCTGATAGAAGGTTAGAGACGAGGAACTTTGGAGACACGCTCTTCCAACTCCGTCTCTTTGTAGAAGAGGAGGGAGGCTCAGGGGTGTGACATGCCTGCTCAGAGGTCATGCACTCAGCTCTTAGCAGAGCCAGCATGAGCACCTGCTCTGAGCGCTCCCGGCATTTTTCTTTCCTCCAGACTACTCCTCGGTTTTCTCAGCTTTTATATTTGTTCATTCTCCTCTTAGAACCTCCCACACTACTTAAGATACTAAAATACTTCCTTTTAAGTTCTCCACCTCCAGTCCCTTATTATTTTTTAACCTCAGATGTTCCAGGTAGAGTTCTCCAGGAAACAGACTCTGAACCGGGATTTAGCACACAGAGTGTTTATTAGGAACGCTCTGGCACAAACACCTGTGGAAGTGAGGGCCGAAAATAGGAGAGAACAGAGAGAAAAGTCACATCGCAATGGAGGCCCCCAAGAGCCTAGGCCAAACCCGCAGAAAAGCTCTGGAGCTAGAACGGCCCTTCAGAGTGGCCCCCAGCCAGGTGGAGATGGCTGGCCCCAGGCATAGCCATGGACACCCCAGGGAGGATGTGACTTTGGGCAGAGGCAACTCTACACAGCTGAAGCCACCCCTGGATGGGCTGAGAGCTGAAGCCTGGCCACTGACCATCCTTCAAGTCCTTTCTCGAAGGGGGATGTGGAGCTGTGCATGGCCTGCCCATCACAGGCACTATTACCACCCCCACCGCCACCATACACACACACACACACACAAACATGACTCAGCCTGCTCTATGGGAGGCACTGCCCTAGACATTTCTCACAGTACCTGACCTTTAGGAGCTTACAGTCTAGTAGGAAAGACAGTTAATTAATCATGATGGTAATGTGCAGTGCAAAATGATACACATAAGGGTAAACAGACACATGAGGAGGGTGTGATTACGTACAAAGACACAGGAGAGGGAGTGACTGACTCAGTATAGGGAGGACCCAGGGAGGCAGGGGAGTGAAGGGGAGGGCTGGGCTTCAGCAGCAGGAATCTGCTCCCTTTACATTTCAGTCTTCATTCCTCCTTTCCTTTAAGGTCTCTCCCCAATATCTTTAGTATGGAAATAATACTGTTAATTTCATTTCTCACTCATTTCATGCATTTTCCGTATTTCTTCTAATGTCTACGAAGCCATTTTTTCTCTAAGAAGCTAGTCCCTCAGCCTTAAAACCTAATTGTGCAACATTTCTGCACATTCACTGAAACAGCACACCTGGCAAATGGCATCTTCAAGGGTTCTATAGACTTAATGGGTTCAGGTTTCAAATATGTACA
>NW_007734725.1:78786-80209 GCF_000696425.1 Galeopterus variegatus | reverse complement strand
TAAAACCTAATTGTGCAACATTTCTGCACATTCACTGAAACAGCACACCTGGCAAATGGCATTTTCAAGGGTTCTATAGACTTAATGGGTTCAGGTTTCAAATATGTACATAATTGAATTTCTGATCTTAATAAAAGACATTATAGACTGGATGCTAAGTAGAAATAAAATCATGGGAAGGGAGGGGAGTGGGAAATGGAGTTGGTTACCGGGTATTTTACTCCTTAGGAGATTTCTAACAGGTTATGCTGCTGTGTCTGAAAGGTTGGGTTGCAGAATTTACAAAAGGAATGTAATCGGGAAATGCAAAATTGGGACTTAAAATTCTGCGGCCTAAAACAAAAAAAAGAAAAGACAACTTGCCGCATTCAGACTCGTGAATTGGAGGAAACTAACACACCACAGCGCGTTTGAAAATAGTCGTGAGCCTCCTCCGGAGCCTGGCTGCTCCCATCTGCGGGTGGAGCCGGCCTCAGACACTCAGGGCGGCGAAGATCACGGGTAAGCCCAGCGTGCCAGGCCCTGCCCCGGTGCCCCGGGGAGCTTCCCACACAAGAGAAGTACGAGGGAGGACAAACCGCAAACCCACAGAGCACGGCGCTGGAACGCTCTCAAGCCAGGCTTTGAGTGCACATGGGCTGCCGCCTTTTGGCAAGTGACAAATGGAAAGCGCCCGGGGCATTTGTTCTCCGTGCCAGGGACAGCCTGTGCAGTCAGGCACCGCCCGGCTTCTGAGCCTGGAGGCTTGGCAGGGCGGGGTCGGGTGTTAGTGAGATCCAGTAATTAAACTCAAAGTCCGCCCTCTCCTTTGGAAGTGGAGTCGAGCCCAAGCTGCATTTGATGGCCTGTAAGAATCTGTCATAATCATCACTAAAATTTGGGGAAGCGGAGGTGAAATTGCATCCGGTCGCTTAGCCTCACCTGGTGGGCTCGGTAGATGCCCTGGGACACAGAATCACTCTGTTAGATGCCAGGACAGTTGCCCGGCGGTCTGGCCTTTACATTTGGAATCCCTTTGCTCCAAAGATGAATTACAGCCTAATAGAACAGGGGAAAGGTGTGGCAGCCTCTCTAAACCCATGGATTATGTGTGCTGCTGAGAGGAGGAAGCGGAAGCTTATGGTTGGATTTAGGCTTGGCGTCTGTCCCTATTGCCTCTGAGCTCAGAGAGTCATCCTGCAACCCCGAGGAGGACTTTGTAACATAGCCAAACCTCACCCACAAGCACTAGGTGCTGTCAGAATAAGAGAACAAGTAGGTGTGTGTCTGTGTCTGGGTTCCAGGAAATGTGAAAACGAAGCCATGAAACCAGATACCTAGCAGTCGCCAAAGACTGAAATGTTGGCATTTAAATACTCAACTTAAAAAGTTATTTTTCTTTAAAAAAAAAAAAAAAAAAAAAAGGAAAACTATTTATGAACAT
>NW_007734725.1:65284-77897 GCF_000696425.1 Galeopterus variegatus | reverse complement strand
TACTGAAGATTTGACCAAACACATGGTGCCAACCATAGAGTTCAGGGGGTTATTTTTTTTTCCCCTCCATTTAAGAGTCACAAGTATCTGACGAGGTGCATGCAATTCTTATTCTCAGGTGAGGAAACTGAGGCTCACTGAGGCTAAATAACCTTCCCAGGGGCACATAGTTAGTAAAAGATGTTCCCCTCCATTTAAGAGTCACAAGTATCTGACGAGGTGCATGCAATTCTTATTCTCAGGTAAGGAAACTGAGGCTCACTGAGGCTAAATAACCTTCCCAGGGGCACATAGTTAGTAAAAGATGAAGCACAGATTTGGACCCAGGCTCTTGGACTTTGTGATTCTGCCTCCCACTGTTGTCAACTGTTTGGACTTCCTCACCACTTTTCACTGGTGTCTAATAAATGGGAGGATTTTTTTGAAGGATTGCTAAGACTGCTTGGTTCAAAAGTCTTCATAGAACATGTTTATGCAGTACCAATTGCCAAAACAACCACAAATCTATACTTCCCGCATCCTCACCTTCCAGGGCGAAGGCAGTGCGTCCTTTCCCAGTCCCCTTGCAGCCTTCCCCTTTTCTATTACCCTATTCTTAACCTATTTATTTACTGATCTTTCTCCTCTATTAAACCATTATACCCAACAAGGGTTTTGAGCTATTTATCTTTGTATCCCCAGCACCTACCATAGTACCAGGCAGGTTGTATGTGTTCAATGAATTTTTAAATGAGTGAATAAATGAATGAACCAGAGACCCAGATATTAGAAAAAATAGATCAGAACTATTTTAGTCCTGAAATCTGAAATTAGGTGAAGGCAGTAGAACTGGAATTTATTGAATACCTACTAGGTGCAAAGTACTGTGATTTACTTATTTTAATTCAATTAGTCCTCAGAAATGTGTGAGATAATATTATAACATCTCCTATTTTATCATCAAGGAAATTAAAGCAGAGAGGGTTTAACCAATTTGTTCTGGGTCTCACAGCTAGTAAAGAGTAGCACCAGAATCAAAACCCAGGTGTTCTGCTTTCAAAGTCCATGATTTTTTTTTAATCTTTTATTCCATTTTTTTAAAAGACAATCTCTATCTTCCCAAATGCTACCTACAAGATCAAAGAAATCTCTTCCTCCTCAGCTGTATCATGTCTCATCTTTTGTCTTAAGCTTAGTAAAGGGTAGTCTCATAATGCTAATCTATTTAGAATCTAGCAAATCATTAAAAGTAGGTGATGTAAAGTTTAAATTAGTGACTGACTAAATGAATGAATAAAATGATGCATGGATGGATGGACATATTAACACTTTTCTTATCCTTATAAATACAACAGTGGTAATGGGAAAACTAGTAATTAAACATTTAGCTGTACAGCAAGGATTTTGGTCTCTATTTGCACAAGTGTAATATCTGCAAGATTTTCATTAGTATTTTGAATTTAATTAATTTTACAGGAAGCATGAAAGTAAGATTATTTTTGTCTCTATATACCTTAAAATGTAATTAGAGTTTATAAGAAATTTAAATTGCACATTTAGCCACTTTAAAACAGTTCATTTAAAATGCCATAATTTTATATGAAATTACAACTGAGTTTAATGATAAAAACCAAAATTTTCATGTACTGTGTTGGAAAGTGACAGTAAATTCTATTTTGTACCCAAAAAACCTTATAACTTTTGCCTTACTATTCATTAAATTGTAGTTTAGAATATACAATACTGAGAATTTTAATTTTGGCTTGTAAAGCAGTATGACGATTTTTCTCCTGTAATTTGTTCAGTGAATTTTATTCGGTCTTCCTCTGACCCTCACTAGGGAGAAGATAAAGAATCCTCAGTGGGTAATGATACAGAGCCAGGAAGGTGTCGTCAACAATAGAAAAATGGACCATTCGGATAGCAAAGGACTGGGAATGCGTAGCTAAAGGAGATTTCTTGGAGCATAAAGTATGACAGAAAACTGATTTTAGAGGTGATAGTAAACCCTATGGTCCTTGAGTATAGGATAGTTGTCATGTATGGGGCACCACTGATATTAGACGTGAGAGTAGCAGTTTAGAGTCCAGATTGCCAGGCACTGGATGACTAGTCTGGGCTCCTGTAAGAGCAGCTACCATCTGACAAGGATTAACAATGTGTAGGGCCCAGACCAGAGGCTTTACGTGCATTGTCATTTAAACCTCATAACCACCCTCTCAGGTGGGTACAATCATTATTATGCTCTGTGAACTGAGGCTCACCAAGGTGAAGCAAATTGACCAAAGTCTCACCAGGGAGTGGCAGACATGAGATTCAAACCTTCAGCTGCTCCAAAGCTACAGTCTGCCACTGTGGTGTGTTCTACAAGTTCCACACACCGTACACTAAAAGTTCTGCTACACCCGGTTCCACCATAACATGAAGTATCATCTACAAAGCGCCACTGTACTGTTAAGACTTACAGGTACACTGGATTTCCTTCTAGGTTGTCCAGACAGTTTTCCACTGTACTGTTAAGACTTACAGATACACTGGATTTCCTTCTAGGTTGTCCAGACAGTTTACTGGAGTAGAAATGGAGATAAAGCAAAAGATCCTAGAAGGAAGACCTATCCAAGAATACCTGCTGCATATTTGTTCTACCCTCTTTTGTGCTCTTTCTGTAACACTGAGTGCAGCAATTACAGCCACTGTACTGTTAAGACTTACAGGTACACTGGATTTCCTTCTAGGTTGTCCAGACAGTTTACTGGAGTAGAAATGGAGATAAAGCAAAAGATCCTAGAAGGAAGACCTATCCAAGAATACATGCTGCATATTTGTTCTACCCTCTTTTGTGCTCTTTCTGTAACACTGAGTGCAGCAATTACAGTAGAGAAATTATGAGGAATTATTCATCTGAAACATCTGATGGATAATATGTCCAGATCTCATGTGGCAGAGCATGCAAAAGAAATTGCTCCTAATGTTTTGCAAAATTGCAGGGAAAATATTTACATTAATTTGTAAAATGGCATGCACACAAAAATATTATTTGTCTTATAAATTACATAAAAATTTTCCCACATTCAAGAATAACGATGAAGTAATGTAGGTCCATAATCCTATATCTGAAGTATTATAGGCCAGATGTGCTTTGAATTCAGAATTTTTTGGATTTTAGTAAAGTAATAGGGTGCTATATTACATGCCATCCTCAAGTGGTATATAAAGCAGCACCGAGAAGCAGATATTAGTATTTCTCCCATGAAATATGAATACGTACCCTGAGCAGGATAAACAGGTTCTATGTAAAGCTTTTCATCATTTCAGCTGCAGTTTTTCTGCTAAATGACTTTGCCACAAATTTATCAATAAACTTTAGATTTTTGGAGATTTTCTTTTTAATTTCAGAATTGTAAACGAAGGTTTTGGGCTGGTATTTTCTTGAAAACTCTGCCCTGCTATTTGCCAAAAGAGGAGCAAATTCATATCACCGGTGTGAGCCTTCACACTATCCTAGTTACTCTAAAAGCATCCATTAGCGGTTTACAGCAAGCTAGATGGGCAACTCTTCTTCATTTTAGGAAGAGAGGGAGGGTGGAAGGAAGGATGGAAGGAAGGAGACCAACTTGCCACGCTGGCAAGTCGGGTGGCCTGGATTGGGCCCCTGCGCATCCGGTTTCTGACACAGCATCTAACCTGCTCGTTCATCCGATGACCCTTTTTGTGCTGAAAAGCAAAAGGCTTACTGTACCATACTGAATTTCGGGCTTCGGTGGTGGGGAGACCTTCCAGCCATCCTGAAGTCACACTGCGCGGGTGTCCCCTGCCACACCCAGGCTCCACCCCACTAACAAGGAGACACCGAGCCCAGGATGGAAATAGCGTCCAGAGCGAGCAGCCGACAGCAAGGGGGACGTGAAGGAGAAAAGGAAGTCTGAACTGTGATGAGCCGCCTTCTAGCTTTTTATACCCACCGAGATTCGCGTTTAAACCACGTCAGCTGCACAAGGCAAAGGCAAGAGGAAAAAGCAGAGGGAACCACCAGAGAAGAGTCGTCCCGGAGTTCGCCTTCGCCGCGCGCTCTGGGGAAGCCGCTCCTCCGCCCCCTGGCGGCGGTGCCGGCACACAGCAGCCGCGGCGCAGGCGCCCCGCAGACCCGGGACTCTGCGAACCCGTAACCCGGTGCCTGCACCGCGCAGCCAAGGCCAGCACTGGGCACACGTCAGAGGACGAGACCTGGGGTCCTAAGGGAACCCTTCCAGGCCGACCTCGTGGCCCTGGAGACAGCGGGATAAAGCCTCCCTGGAGCTGTAGATTCTCCGGTACGGTCAGGCTCTCTGCTAAATCTTCCCTCAGCCCAGAAATCCTCTCCACAAAGGTAGTTATTGGGAAAACAGGAAAATGGTCAGGGCCCCTCAGAAGTTCAGAATTTTGCCGAGCATTTGATGTAA
The DNA here is from genome assembly GCF_000696425.1 of Galeopterus variegatus. Taxonomy (NCBI): domain Eukaryota; kingdom Metazoa; phylum Chordata; class Mammalia; order Dermoptera; family Cynocephalidae; genus Galeopterus; species Galeopterus variegatus. The sequence continues at coordinate 73,479 of NW_007734725.1, read as the reverse complement.
ATATGCGCCTGCGCTCAGGTGTTCTTGGTAGTTGTCTAACGTAATTGCTCATGTGCAGCCAGGTGTCCTGGGTTATGACTTAAGTACATAAAGGACAAGCAGCTCTGATCCACAGAGACCCCGCCCCCGGGGTGCCGGTGGGGGCTACGGGGAGGCCGCCACTGCTGCTGGACCTGTCAGCTGCTGCTGCCGCTGCTGAGGACTGAGCTCATGTCGTCTGTCAACGGCTCCGGGATCTTTCCCAGTTACCTAGCGTGGACCTGCGTGCGAGGGGTCTGGTGACCCAGCCTGCACAACGAGCTTGAAGGGTTCATGAACCTGTCAAGCTAGGGCTCAGACCCCTCGAGTCTTTTGCACAGACTGGGTCACAAACCCTCCACACGCAGGTCTATGAACTAGGTAATAGGAAAAGGTCCTGGGAGCCGTGGGTAAAAAATCAATAGGCTTTATTCAGAGCTAGGAGCAGCCACCCTAGCGGCTTCCCGGAGTGTCGCAGAAGCTGAGAGTCGTTAGTCCTTTATACTTAAGTCCATAACCCAGGACACCCGGGTGCACACGTGCAGTTACATTAGACAATAAACAAGGGACACCTGGGCGCACGTCAATATTTACATCAGATGCTCGGCAAGATTCTGAACATCTGAGGGGCCCTGACCATTTTCCTATATTTTCCCAACAAAACCCTAAGCCCTAGCCCTGACAATACAAATGGGAACTTAGTATAACTAAAATAATAAAACGTTTTGGCTTTAGTTATGATTTGCCTAACCCGAGAAGTGGTGTAGTCATGCAGCTTTACAGTAGTAGAGGCCAAAAACTGCTTTATTATTGAATAAGTATTAGCCCAGAGTGTGACACACATCATAGAAGACATCTCACCCTTTTAGAGAGCCAGACAAATTCAACCCAGTCCATGCATGTTCTCGGGAAAAACAATAACTAGTCCTCAGGAGGATTTGACAGCACCATTTGTCACCTGTAGTTTATCCTTGATTCACCTGGTAACTGGAGTGATCATCTGTTAGTTTATTTTCTTTATCCAGAAAAAAAGAAACTTATCTTTATGACAGGAGGTAGTTTTGTAACTTGGAGTGAGGTGCCCGCTGAAGTTAGGCACCTACTTTCAGACAGAAACTGGGAGATAGGGGGCTGCCTCCTTTGAAGGCTAAATTTCAGAGGATGACTCCCAGCCCTTGAGAAAGACATTCCTGGGTCATCAAGCTGACAAAAGGCCTACTTCTTTTCCAAAAGGATTTTAAACAGAGGAGAAAGTACTTATAATTATAGGTCTAAGAAAAAGGAGGTAAGGGGAATCTCTTGCCTTATTTTCAACAAGGAGAATTAAGCCTCTTATTTTTAATTTTTTAGTTATCCTTCTACACCTCACCCCTAATACTCTGATTCTTGATCTGTATTTTTAAAACTTTTTGGGAGATTCTGATAGTTCAGAACAGTGTTTCCAAAAGCGGCAGCCAGCCAAGAGCATCACAATCACCCATGGAGGCTGGTTAAAATGCCTACCTCCAGCCCCTGGGCAGAGCACTACAGGACCAGAATCGTGGGAGGGGACGGGCAAGTGCAGGTAAAGCAGCCCTCGGGCGGAGCCCAGTGCTCTCTGAAGTAGAGGAATCACTGCCGTAGACTTAGGCATGGATCTGCACAAGGTGATACCTATATACCTGGGGAGATGTGAAGATTTTCCATAGGCCATACAGATGGGAATACTTGGAAAGAATCATTTTCCAGATCCCCAAATTTCATGTTTACTCTTCCAAAAATGGATCCGCCTGAGTGTTGCCTGTGGTCCTCTCGGCCACTTTCTCTTCCTCCCATCTGTTCATGGGCCTCTTTCCCCCTGTTTAAAAAGAGGAAAGGCATAAAAATGAGGGCTGAATTTTTACTGTTGGCCAACATCCTCACCCCAATCCAACAAGCTTTCACTAAAATTATGTGCATTAAAAAGGAGGAGAAAGTCATACCTCTTAACTACCATGAATCTTAAAATGGTGCCTTCCTCCTAGTTGGTGGGGATGGGGGGGGTGGGCAGTGTGTGCAGTGTAGACTATTCAAGAAGAAGTGACTCCTGAGGGGAGCCCTGGAGCAGCCAAGCAAAGGGAATCTGGCCAAGGAGCACCAGAGGCATCATCTTCCGTCATGACAACACACACAGAGCAAGGTTCCACCTATGTTAGAATTCAAGTGTGAGATGACTGTGCAAAAGGCAGGTANATTTTGGCTTGTAAAGCAGTATGACGATTTTTCTCCTGTAATTTGTTCAGTGAATTTTATTCGGTCTTCCTCTGACCCTCACTAGGGAGAAGATAAAGAATCCTCAGTGGGTAATGATACAGAGCCAGGAAGGTGTCGTCAACAATAGAAAAATGGACCATTCGGATAGCAAAGGACTGGGAATGCGTAGCTAAAGGAGATTTCTTGGAGCATAAAGTATGACAGACAACTGATTTTAGAGGTGATAGTAAACCCTATGGTCCTTGAGTATAGGATAGTTGTCATGTATGGGGCACCACTGATATTAGACGTGAGAGTAGCAGTTTAGAGTCCAGATTGCCAGGCACTGGATGACTAGTCTGGGCTCCTGTAAGAGCAGCTACCATCTGACAAGGATTAACAATGTGTAGGGCCCAGACCAGAGGCTTTACGTGCATTGTCATTTAAACCTCATAACCACCCTCTCAGGTGGGTACAATCATTATTATGCTCTGTGAACTGAGGCTCACCAAGGTGAAGCAAATTGACCAAAGTCTCACCAGGGAGTGGCAGACATGAGATTCAAACCTTCAGCTGCTCCAAAGCTACAGTCTGCCACTGTGGTGTGTTCTACAAGTTCCACACACCGTACACTAAAAGTTCTGCTACACCCGGTTCCACCATAACATGAAGTATCATCTACAAAGCTCCACTGTACTGTTAAGACTTACAGATACACTGGATTTCCTTCTAGGTTGTCCAGACAGTTTACTGGAGTAGAAATGGAGATAAAGCAAAAGATCCTAGAAGGAAGACCTATCCAAGAATACCTGCTGCATATTTGTTCTACCCTCTTTTGTGCTCTTTCTGTAACACTGAGTGCAGCAATTACAGTAGAGAAATTATGAGGAATTATTCATCTGAAACATCTGATGGATAATATGTCCAGATCTCATGTGGCAGAGCATGCAAAAGAAATTGCTCCTAATGTTTTGCAAAATTGCAGGGAAAATATTTACATTAATTTGTAAAATGGCATGCACACAAAAATATTATTTGTCTTATAAATTACATAAAAATTTTCCCACATTCAAGAATAACGATGAAGTAATGTAGGTCCATAATCCTATATCTGAAGTATTATAGGCCAGATGTGCTTTGAATTCAGAATTTTTTGGATTTTAGTAAAGTAATAGGGTGCTATATTACATGCCATCCTCAAGTGGTATATAAAGCAGCACCGAGAAGCAGATATTAGTATTTCTCCCATGAAATATGAATACGTACCCTGAGCAGGATAAACAGGTTCTATGTAAAGCTTTTCATCATTTCAGCTGCAGTTTTTCTGCTAAATGACTTTGCCACAAATTTATCAATAAACTTTAGATTTTTGGAGATTTTCTTTTTAATTTCAGAATTGTAAACGAAGGTTTTGGGCTGGTATTTTCTTGAAAACTCTGCCCTGCTATTTGCCAAAAGAGGAGCAAATTCATATCACCGGTGTGAGCCTTCACACTATCCTAGTTACTCTAAAAGCATCCATTAGCGGTTTACAGCAAGCTAGATGGGCAACTCTTCTTCATTTTAGGAAGAGAGGGAGGGTGGAAGGAAGGATGGAAGGAAGGAGACCAACTTGCCACGCTGGCAAGTCGGGTGGCCTGGATTGGGCCCCTGCGCATCCGGTTTCTGACACAGCATCTAACCTGCTCGTTCATCCGATGACCCTTTTTGTGCTGAAAAGCAAAAGGCTTACTGTACCATACTGAATTTCGGGCTTCGGTGGTGGGGAGACCTTCCAGCCATCCTGAAGTCACACTGCGCGGGTGTCCCCTGCCACACCCAGGCTCCACCCCACTAACAAGGAGACACCGAGCCCAGGATGGAAATAGCGTCCAGAGCGAGCAGCCGACAGCAAGGGGGACGTGAAGGAGAAAAGGAAGTCTGAACTGTGATGAGCCGCCTTCTAGCTTTTTATACCCACCGAGATTCGCGTTTAAACCACGTCAGCTGCACAAGGCAAAGGCAAGAGGAAAAAGCAGAGGGAACCACCAGAGAAGAGTCGTCCCGGAGTTCGCCTTCGCCGCGCGCTCTGGGGAAGCCGCTCCTCCGCCCCCTGGCGGCGGTGCCGGCACACAGCAGCCGCGGCGCAGGCGCCCCGCAGACCCGGGACTCTGCGAACCCGTAACCCGGTGCCTGCACCGCGCAGCCAAGGCCAGCACTGGGCACACGTCAGAGGACGAGACCTGGGGTCCTAAGGGAACCCTTCCAGGCCGACCTCGTGGCCCTGGAGACAGCGGGATAAAGCCTCCCTGGAGCTGTAGATTCTCCGGTACGGTCAGGCTCTCTGCTAAATCTTCCCTCAGCCCAGAAATCCTCTCCACAAAGGTAGTTATTGGGAAAACAGGAAAATGGTCAGGGCCCCTCAGAAGTTCAGAATTTTGCCGAGCATTTGATGTAAATATGCGCCTGCGCTCAGGTGTTCTTGGTAGTTGTCTAACGTAATTGCTCATGTGCAGCCAGGTGTCCTGGGTTATGACTTAAGTACATAAAGGACAAGCAGCTCTGATCCACAGAGACCCCGCCCCCGGGGTGCCGGTGGGGGCTACGGGGAGGCCGCCACTGCTGCTGGACCTGTCAGCTGCTGCTGCCGCTGCTGAGGACTGAGCTCATGTCGTCTGTCAACGGCTCCGGGATCTTTCCCAGTTACCTAGCGTGGACCTGCGTGCGAGGGGTCTGGTGACCCAGCCTGCACAACGAGCTTGAAGGGTTCATGAACCTGTCAAGCTAGGGCTCAGACCCCTCGAGTCTTTTGCACAGACTGGGTCACAAACCCTCCACACGCAGGTCTATGAACTAGGTAATAGGAAAAGGTCCTGGGAGCCGTGGGTAAAAAATCAATAGGCTTTATTCAGAGCTAGGAGCAGCCACCCTAGCGGCTTCCCGGAGTGTCGCAGAAGCTGAGAGTCGTTAGTCCTTTATACTTAAGTCCATAACCCAGGACACCCGGGTGCACACGTGCAGTTACATTAGACAATAAACAAGGGACACCTGGGCGCACGTCAATATTTACATCAGATGCTCGGCAAGATTCTGAACATCTGAGGGGCCCTGACCATTTTCCTATATTTTCCCAACAAAACCCTAAGCCCTAGCCCTGACAATACAAATGGGAACTTAGTATAACTAAAATAATAAAACGTTTTGGCTTTAGTTATGATTTGCCTAACCCGAGAAGTGGTGTAGTCATGCAGCTTTACAGTAGTAGAGGCCAAAAACTGCTTTATTATTGAATAAGTATTAGCCCAGAGTGTGACACACATCATAGAAGACATCTCACCCTTTTAGAGAGCCAGACAAATTCAACCCAGTCCATGCATGTTCTCGGGAAAAACAATAACTAGTCCTCAGGAGGATTTGACAGCACCATTTGTCACCTGTAGTTTATCCTTGATTCACCTGGTAACTGGAGTGATCATCTGTTAGTTTATTTTCTTTATCCAGAAAAAAAGAAACTTATCTTTATGACAGGAGGTAGTTTTGTAACTTGGAGTGAGGTGCCCGCTGAAGTTAGGCACCTACTTTCAGACAGAAACTGGGAGATAGGGGGCTGCCTCCTTTGAAGGCTAAATTTCAGAGGATGACTCCCAGCCCTTGAGAAAGACATTCCTGGGTCATCAAGCTGACAAAAGGCCTACTTCTTTTCCAAAAGGATTTTAAACAGAGGAGAAAGTACTTATAATTATAGGTCTAAGAAAAAGGAGGTAAGGGGAATCTCTTGCCTTATTTTCAACAAGGAGAATTAAGCCTCTTATTTTTAATTTTTTAGTTATCCTTCTACACCTCACCCCTAATACTCTGATTCTTGATCTGTATTTTTAAAACTTTTTGGGAGATTCTGATAGTTCAGAACAGTGTTTCCAAAAGCGGCAGCCAGCCAAGAGCATCACAATCACCCGCGGAGGCTGGTTAAAATGCCTACCTCCAGCCCCTGGGCAGAGCACTACAGGACCAGAATCGTGGGAGGGGACGGGCAAGTGCAGGTAAAGCAGCCCTCGGGCGGAGCCCAGTGCTCTCTGAAGTAGAGGAATCACTGCCGTAGACTTAGGCATGGATCTGCACAAGGTGATACCTATATACCTGGGGAGATGTGAAGATTTTCCATAGGCCATACAGATGGGAATACTTGGAAAGAATCATTTTCCAGATCCCCAAATTTCATGTTTACTCTTCCAAAAATGGATCCGCCTGAGTGTTGCCTGTGGTCCTCTCGGCCACTTTCTCTTCCTCCCATCTGTTCATGGGCCTCTTTCCCCCTGTTTAAAAAGAGGAAAGGCATAAAAATGAGGGCTGAATTTTTACTGTTGGCCAACATCCTCACCCCAATCCAACAAGCTTTCACTAAAATTATGTGCATTAAAAAGGAGGAGAAAGTCATACCTCTTAACTACCATGAATCTTAAAATGGTGCCTTCCTCCTAGTTGGTGGGGATGGGGGGGGTGGGCAGTGTGTGCAGTGTAGACTATTCAAGAGAAGTGACTCCTGAGGGGAGCCCTGGAGCAGCCAAGCAAAGGGAATCTGGCCAAGGAGCACCAGAGGCATCATCTTCCGTCATGACAACACACACAGAGCAAGGTTCCACCTATGTTAGAATTCAAGTGTGAGATGACTGTGCAAAAGGCAGGTATTACTGTGTTTGTTTGATTTGGGGGTGGGGGGTTGTAAAGTTAGGTATTTTCTGACCCAAATGACCGTACTTTTATTTGGCTGGCTGGTCTGACGATGAGGACTGCATTTGCCATCCTATGGAAGATGGCGAACTTTATTCTAAATTGAATGAGTTAAATCTGCAGCTCTAATTTTTTGAAGAAAATATGTAAATATATTAAAAGCTCAAATTCAACATGGCAGGAATTGTATATTTTGCAACTTATAAAATTCTGATAAAAATGTTTCTATATCAATTAAAAGTGTGCTAGAAGTTGTTTTGTTTTCTTTGAATGTTTAGAGAGTATGAGTCTAAAAATGTTTAGAAAGCATAGCCACAAAAGACTTGGTGGCTTGAGACCTCAGAAAAACTTAGCCCTATATAGGGCAAGACAGCTCACAAATGAGTGGAGCCAAAAGCAGGAAGCACAACAGCCACACAATGGCAGCAACAGCAGCAGCACTTCTATGTTTGGGGTGAAGGTAACAAGCTCTGCTAGACATCACCACTACACAGGATGGCAGGTGGGAAGCCATCATCTTCAGTCCCTGCAGAAAGGCCACAAGCTGGGTTTCTGTGGCACTGAGATCCTGGCTCTTGAGGTTAAAGACAAGCAGTGCCTTGTCTTTAAAGGTGATAAGCTCTGGGCCGGCCCGGTGGAGCACTGCTACAGTGCACCGCTTGGAAGCACGGCAGCGCTCCCGCCGAGGGTTCGGATCCCACATACAGACCAGCGGCCGCTCAGTGGCTGAGTGAGGTGCGGGTGCAACACCGAGGGTTGCGATCCCATTGCCAGTCCCGGTCCGGTACAGGCACGACACTGAGGGTTGCGATCCATTGCCGGTCACGAAAAAAGACAAAAAAAATAAATAAATAAAGGTGATAAGCTCTTGTTACCCTTACCAAGTGTCCTAATGAAACCTGAGAAAATCATGATGCAAAGCTCATATGATCCTGAGTAGAGAAACTCAGAAAGAGACAAAAGCAGATCAACGCAGAAACCAGAGGACAAATGCCAAAGGAAATTTGTCCATAGTTAGAAAATATTACCAATTCTTTAGTAATATAGAATGTTACCAATTCTGTATCTATATGGAATGTGTTTAAGACCTTATCTATTGAATATATTATCTATTAATTATATACATCTGTTAGGATTTCTTGGCAACAAGTAATAGACTCAGACTCCCTTAAGCAAACTGTATTGGGATTTACTAGGGTACTGGGCTATCAGGATCCAAGGGAAGAGACATCTCTAGTCTTAAGAAATAGGTGTAAACA
>NW_007734725.1:30370-64066 GCF_000696425.1 Galeopterus variegatus | reverse complement strand
GACAGGGGAACTGTGGAAAAGCCTTCACTGTGGTTTTCCCAGGAAGGAAGGGAAAGGCAGGAGAAGTGGACTGACCAGGTTTAGGGCTGGCTAGTTAGAATCACTTTAGCAGGCTCCCATGTAGGGGTTGTCCCTGGTTGTCTGATGCCTGGTCCTGAGGCAATAAGGGGAGGGGGTTAGTGTCTCACAAGTGTAAGTGGGCTCTGGATTAAGGTGGACTCAAGGGAGACCCTTCCTATCTTGAGGGGCCGGCTAACCCTAGCAGGTGAAGTCCCTCCCTAGTCAGCAAGGCCCCAGATGCCAAAACATCAGATACAGAAAGTAAAAAATGTGGTTAATACAATAGGATTTGACCTTGTGCTGGAGGACTTTAGGGGTAGTTCCAGCAAGTGGGCTTTCCTCAGCACCGGATATTGGCAAGAAGCAGGATAATTCTATGATCGGGTATCTTGATGCTTACCTCAATGGGGGGTGAACTAAGCAGAGCTCAAGCTGTAGTGAGTAAAGAAGCCGTAGACATTCAAATTAGCCAGAAAAGAGAGAGATTTGGTCATTTCTGTGGTTTGCAGAATATTATTCTTTTGGTTTGGGCTTTTTATTTTTCTTTTCTTTTTTTTTTTTTTTTAGTATTCGGACATGATCTTTCGTTTGGTCTCACTTCATCATGGTCACAGCAACCTTGTCTGAAGTTGGTGTTCTGTGAACTTGATTACACACAAGAAGAGAGTTGAGTTGAGTGCTGCGCCAGCTTCTGGATGTCAGAGGCTTCTTCTCTCTCTCTCACTTAATCATCCTACAGTGTAAGGACTATTATCCCTGTCTCCCAAATATGGAAAGCAAGACATAGAAAGATTAAGCTACTAGACTGAGGTCACAAAGCCCAGAAGCAGTAGTGCCTTTTTTCCCAGCTACTTCATGATTCCACTTCCTCTCTGCTTTAAATACTGCATGAACATAGTTTCTTTCTTCAACTACCTGACTAAAAATAAGGGGGAAAGCAATGCTGAGAAAAGGGGGGCTGGATAAGCAATCCAAAAGACGTTCATGATACTACAGATGTATTTAAATGAATTAGTAATTCCACTGGTGCATTGTTTGTAGTGTTATTCTGATCATATAAATAGCTTCCTTTTATTGGTGTCTAAAATCTAAGTAAAGAATCAGATTCAGGGGTGAAAGTGAAAACACTTGAACCCAGGAAATTGTAACTGAGCAACTGGACATAACCTTGACATTTAAGTAGGAACTATTTGCATGAGGACTCCAGAATTAGGTTCCAAGAAGCAGTAGAAATGGCCCCTGAAAGAAACAAGTCCTTTTGCATTAAGCCAGCTTCATAGAAGCAGCTTATTTGAAACATATGGCACAATTTCCTTGGACTGAATTGATCAAGTTAATTCATGGAAAAAATTAATTTAGGAGATGACTAAATTGTAATCTAGCCAGCCCAAGATTTGTATTACCCATGCTGTCCTTGAACAAGAAAAATAACAAATGGCCTCAGTTCCCTGGGACTCGTCACTCAGCAGAACACAGAAATGACTTCCTAAACTTTTTAAAGGGATACAAATAACTTAGGTGTAAGCAGTTGTATATAAAAGATATTGTTTTGCTAATACCATGAAGACATGGAAAAAATACTACGGTTTGTGTCAAAATGGAGTGTTTCATATGAAATGGATATAAAAACCTTCAACTTTTTGATTATCACATGTATTTGGATACCTCTTGTGAGTTTACGAGTTTTCACCTGTTATAAATCCAAAGCAACAGGTTAAGAAAAAACGGACCAGTATTCATGCACATAAGCCTGAGTACAAAGAACAGACGAGTTACAATCCTATGTAAATATGTCTGTGGATCACTTTAGCATTTTTATGTCATATAGATCTAAAGTGAAATAGGTGGAGGAGAAACTTCCTCATGTTTGACAAAATGACGTGTAAAGTTTCGAAGAATTACGAACTATTAATCTATGAGCTGTTTTCCCAAGAGATTTACAGCACTTATGAAATTTAAACAAGTACCTATTAAGTAGCAAACTAGGTACTAGAGTTATTTCAGTCGGTACTCGAAAACTGCATAGTAAATACAAAGAAACAAACAAAGAGGGCTCAAATGGACAATTGCTTCCTACCAGAAAACTAGTCCTTTTAAACAAATGCCTGGGACTTCTGATAGATGAAAGTTTAACAATAGAAAATTTAGGCACACACACACACACATAAAACCCTGGGCCACAAAGAGAGTTGATCTCAAAGTCTAAGTTGCAGTAATACAATCAAAATAACAATAATTTTAACAATGTGTCTGTCCTCTGACAATCAAGAGCTTTACAAATAACAGTAACAATTTAAAGACTACATATTTCTAAAACGATCATAAAGCTATTAGTATTTTTGATGTTAAATATTTCCTAACAAAGACAATTGTAGCTGTCAATACGTTCTTACCACAGCCCCAGTGAAGAGTGGAAAGTTATAATGTGACTTTCTCATTGAATGCAGCAGTTATTTCCATTATTTCAGCAAATTACATAAGGAGCAAGAGCCCACCTAGGGTTAACAATTGCTTTTTTAAAAAGCAGTTTTATTGAGGAATAACTGACATACAGAAAAGTACACATGTTAAAGGAGTACATTTAGATAAATTTTAGCATATACAAGGGTACTTCAAAAAGCTCACAGAAAAATGTATGTTATCTTTCAATTCTATTTTTCCACAAACTTTTTGAAGTCCCCTCATGTATTATACTTCTGGAAGCGTGACCACATCAGGGTCATGAACAGATCCATGCCACAGTTTCCTCATGTGCTTTGCTAATTCCTCCCTCCCACTCCCCCCCCCCTTCTCATCCTCAGGCAAACGCTCATTGATCTGTCACTGCGGATTATTTTGCATTTTCTATAGTTTTCTATAAATGTAATCATACGGTATGCCCTCGGGGTTCTGTCCTCTTTTACTCAGCATAATTATTTGGAGAGTCATCCATATAGTTGCACATATCAATTGTTCATTCCTTTTTTTTTTTTTTTTGCCAAGAGGTATTTCATTTATGGGTATATCAAATTTATTTATGCATTCCCATGTTAGTGGACATTGGGCTGTTTCCAGTTTGGGGCTATTACAAATAAAGATACTATGAAAATTCATGTATCATAATCATAACCTAAGTATGAACATATGTTTTCATTTATCATGGGTAAAGAACTAGGAGTGGAATGATAGGCTTATGTTTAACTTTTAAAGAATCTGTCAAATTGTTTTCCAAACGATTTGTACCATCCTGTACTCCCACCAACAGTGTGTGAGCATTTCAGTTCCTCCACATCTTCACCAACCCTTGGTATGATAGATCTTTTCAATTGTGGTCATATTAATAAGTATATAGTGATTACCTCATTGGGTTTTAATTTGCATTTCCTTAATGACTAATGATGTTGAGCATCTTTTCACGTGCTTATTTGCATCTTTATATTTTCTTTGTTCAAATGTGTTGGAATCTTTTGACCAATTTTTACTGGAGTTTTTTGTTTTCTTATTGAGTTTTGTTTGTTTTGCTTTTGTTTTTGTTTTTTGGTGGCTGACTCTTACAGGGATCAAACCCTGGACCTTCACGATATCAGCACCATACACTAACCAACTGAGCTTACCCGCCAGCCTCTTCTTACTGACTTTTGAGAATTTTTTATGTGTTCTGTATACAAGTTCTTTATCAGATACGCAAATATTTGCAAATACTTTCTCCCCAGTCTGTAGCTTGTCCTTGTATTCCCTTAACAGTGTCTTCAAGGAACAGAATTTCTTCATTTTAGGTGATTAGATTGTGCAAACTGTGCCCTTGTGAATGGATTGATCCATTCATGGAGTAACAGGGGTGGTTCTGATGGCTTTATAAGGAGAGCAGATGAGGAGGTTAACTCTCTTGCTCTTGCCATCTCTCACCACGTGACACCCTGCATTGTTGTGGAGTCACCACCAAGAAGACGGCCCTCACCAGATGTGTTCTCTGGACCTTGGACTTTCCAACTTCCAAACTGTAAGAAATAAATTTCATTTCTTTATTAAAAAAAAAAAAAGTTCTTCATTTTGATTAAGTACAATTTATAAATTTGTTCTTTTACGTTCTCTGGACCTTGGACTTTCCAACTTCCAAACTGTAAGAAATAAATTTCATTTCTTTATTTAAAAAAAAAAAAGTTCTTCATTTTGATTAAGTACAATTTATAAATTTGTTCTTTTATGGATCATGTTTTGGTATTTATCCGAGAACTCTTTACCTAACCCAGGGTCACAAAGAATTCTTATGTTTTCTCCCAGGTGTTTTACAGTTCTAGGAACTACATTTAGGTCTACAAGCCATTTCTCTGGTATTCTGCTATGCAAAATCTACTTGTCTTCCCGAAACCCCCACCTCCAACTCTCAGCTTAGAGACTGACAGGCACTGCCTGGGTTTCCTCTCCCTACATCATGACCACAAAACTTTCTCCAGGCAGTTATCTGTACCAATTGTAGGGCTCATTTAGTTTGCTTTCAAGAGTCTAGACTTTGTTGCCTGGTGTTCAACGTCCTGAGTTCCAATATCTCATGTACTTTGTCCAGTTCAACTGTTCCAGGCAGACAGGTAAATTCACTCCCTATTGTGCTATCCTAACCATACGTGGACGTACTGTTAGCTCTTCAACTTCAGCAAAATTGCCTTTCTTTAGTGGTGAAAGGGCAAGAGCTTGCTGCCTGAAGTTAGAATACGTCACCACACTCCTCTGAATTGTGTTCTTTTCTATGAACCCCAAAGCATTTAACAGCCTGTGATAATTATGGATATATATGTCTCCCTGAAACCAGCTGAAACGAAAACAGGCATTAAAAAAAGTTTTGCCTGTGCCTTCACAAGGGTAATTTTCCTTACTAAAGCTCTTCTAAATTTATAATTTTTAAAAAACACTGTCTAGACCCTGCAAGATGAGTCTAAGTTCAATTTCTGAGTTGAATTAGTATATTACTTCATTTAAGCCCATGCCAATATGCAACTAAGTATGATGTCATCATAATTTTCTCAAGTTATAATGTTCACTACCCTGGATTATATAATGTGCACCTGACAATACCGGCAAGCAGTGCTTTGAGATTTTGACCCACATTGTCAGTTTAACCATGGTCATCAGAGACTTGTGTTTTTTGGAAAGCAGGCAGATAGAAAAATTAGCAAAGAAAAGAGGAAGGAGTCACCATGGTGCCAGAAAAACCCGTGCTACTGTCCAGAGCCCACCCCCAGTGAATTGAAACTCAGGAGTGGTATCTTAATAGGTTCTACCACTAAGATTTCATAGTGACCTCTGGGTTCTTGGCACCCACTAGGCTGTGGTATCTTAATAGGTTCTACCACTAAGATTTCATAGTGACCTCTGGGTTCTTGGCACCCAAGAACCTAACAAGAGAAACAGTTTCCCCCTCTTGTGAGCAGATTCCCTAGTATTTCTTTAAGCCCTGTATTCCCCAAATAACAGCCCCAGCTCTTCTCTTTGCCTCTGTAGCCCAGGAGGATCCCAAGTCTTTCGTAGCAGGCAGTGCGCTCCTGGTGTGTTTCATGCCTATGTTCTCAAAGGCTGAGAGGAAAATAAATATCTGCCAAGTGTGTCTTTATCGACATTGTCATTCCTCAGATTTTGAAACACTTAAGCATTAATTAGCTTTGCTTCTAGAATGGGGCCCCAAATATCCCTTTCTTGAGCATCTTTGACCAAGGCAGTTGATTGTGATCCTACTTTTTTGAGTAATGTGCCAGGTCCTCCTTCCACTCTGCTTGACAAAGTGGGCAAAGGAAAGGGAACTGAGAGGACTGAGCTCTTATGCGTGACCCCACCAAGCCTGCAGCCTGAAGCCGCGGCTGCCTGGAGGTGAGCTCCAGACACGCCTGCATGTCTCCTGGTGCTGGACCCCACAGGGCATGGGGCCTCTTGTCATCATTTTGCCCAGACCAGGAGCTGCCACCCACTGTGTCATAAGGCATCCACCAGCACTGAGCAATAGAGGTTCTCCAGTCCAACCCAAACCCAGGGAGGAAAACCTGTTCTCGGGGGTGTGGAATCTAATCCTCTGGCTGAATACCTACTTCTCTTGACTGAATGTTCTTTCCCATCGTATGTAAATTACATGACACAAAACTCAAGGTTTTCATTCTGTAGTTAACAAAAAAAGAGTTAGCCCTGTTTTCTTTCCTATTTATATAAAACCACTTTTTATATCTGTGGCCTTGTCCCTTCATGCAAACATGCCATGTTGTCTTAGTGAATATTTTTATCTTCAGTATTTTACCTCAGAAGTGTTACTGGGGCTGGCCAGTTAGTTCAATTGGTTGGAGAGCAATGTTGATAAGGTCAAGGGTTCAGATCCACACACTGGCCAGCTGCCCCCCAAAAAAGTGTTACTGAAATGGGCGGTAGGGAAGAAAGAATGATAGACATCCTAGCACACACTTTTTGCTTTTGAAAAACAGCATAAATACATCTATCCACCCCAGAAGGGAACAACAGGCAGGGCGTAGTAAAGGTTCTCCCAGCCATGCACTGACACCCTAACTCACTCATACACAGGCCTAGTTTTGTTTTCCTGTGTATATCAGTCAAGGGTCAGTGCTGGCAAGCTGACTGCCACTCTGGCCTAGTCACCATGGGAGAATAAATCGTTCCACTGTCAGTCATGTTCTCCTTCATTCCTTCTGTGCTTATTCCTTGCAGTCAGCTGAACTAGGCATGGGCTTAGCCATGATACGTTAGTTGAGAGTCACAAAAAAAAGCACATGAGAGATGTAACTATACCGAAATAGGAGAGAATCACATGAGGCTGGAGGTGTTGTCATTATGGCCTAAGCCTGTGAGGTCAAGTAAACTACAAATTCTTCATTTAACACGACAAAGACAGTCTAAGTCCTATGAAGCCAGAAGTGAACAATTAAAAATAAAGAAGGAAGGGAGGGATGGAGGAAAAAGAGGAGAGAATATGAGAATCCTCTGCCCAAAATAATTGGCAAAATTTGATACTTTTCTTTGAGGGAGTGGGCTTTAGCCTGTTAACTCTTAGTTTTCTTTGTTTATTAGCCCACAGTTGTTTCTAGACTATCTTAATAAATGGAAGGGCTATAGGTGGGAAAGAAATAGCAGTGCTAATCAGCCTTCAAATTGGGTTCTACTCTAGGGAAGTGACTAAAATTTGGAGACTCAACCTCAAGTGCTTCCCCTTACCTTGAAGACTTTCTTTAGAAAACTAATATCCACATCAATGATCCAGAAGTAAAAAATATTTTAAAATTAAAAACATTCTAAAACATAGAGGATAAAATGTAAAATAATAAAACTAAAAAACTTTTCAATAGTTTAGCAAAAATAAGTCAAAAATACATTAAAGAAATGAAGCTTATAATAAATAAAAGAAACGTGGAAAGGATAATATGCAGACACTGAAACAAATTGATTAAAGGAGCTAGATCATGAACCCGTTGGAATTTGAAATGTTGGTCTTGATCACAGCACAGTGCCTAAAACACAGCACTCAGTAAATCATAACTGAATACATAAACATTAATTTTTGAACTGTAATAAAACCATTTTTTTCTTTGAACATAGGAAAAAGTAAGAACTTGAGTGAAGAATATAAATATGGAAAGTCAAGAAAGGCACAGGGGGCAGGGTGTAGAGAGGAAGAGTCCATGAGGCGGTGGCATCTGCCTGGAACTAGGAGGAAAAACAAGGGTAGACATCACACTTCCAAGCAGGGGCAAACCTAAAACAAACCAAAGGTGCTAACTAATGTGATGGAATATATCCATAATAAAACCAAACCAAACCAAAACTAAAAACAGGAGGGAAAAAGAGGGAAGAGAGTAAGCTTCCCAGCTGGCACTCCTGACATGTGGGGTTGGTTCTTCCTGACAGGAACTTCTGCAGCATGTCTGCTTTGAGTCTGGGCTCTAACACTTCCACCTTGTGACCTGGGGTAAGCGACAGAAACTTTTTGAAGGATGTCAGCTACTTTAGCTACAGAGCAGAGAGAGTAATGATTACTTCACAGAGCCGTGGTGAAGACAAGAAATAATGAATGAAAAATATTTAGCACGGTGTCAGGCACAAAGGAAAACCCTGGCAAATACTAATGAGTATTTTATTACCACGCACCCCATCCACACATCCAGGCCTGCCGCTGCTCTCAGTAACAGAAAGCCACAGTAGAGCTTAGTTTCTGACAGCCAAGTATATCTTGCTGTATCAGAAATGGACTCTTACTCTTCAGTGCCCCAGCAGCCACCAGCAGTCAGTAAAACGAACAGGCTGGCCTCACATGCTGCCCAATTTAAACTTTTCTTCATGTCTTCAAGTCAAATCGCACACACACACCACCATACAGAACTGTTCTTGGGGACTGCTGGGTAATAATAGTAACTTCTAGCCAACACTAGTGCCATCTAGTGAGAGTCTGTATAGGCTTAACACTATATTAGGTATTATTGTCCCCATCTAACAAATAAGTGCAGAGAATCAGTACTTTAAACTGCCCTCAGACTTGAGTTTCTTTCAGTTCTACTGCCTCTTCCCTTATTGGCTTATCTTGCTGTCAAGCTCATCAAAACTATCATGGACCTTCTCCTGGTTCTCAACCTAGGACACACATTAAAATCATTCAGAATCTTTTAAAAATACTAATGCCCAGATCCACCCACTCCTAACTGATTATGATGCACTGTAAAGGTTAAAAATAAAAACAAACTAAAAACAAAACACTGCTAGCCCAACCTAGCCTAGTATCTACCCATGGGATAATAAAACTAAGAGTTAGTAGGCCCTGGGAGAATGCCTAAGGCCCTCTCCTTCAAAGTACTACGTTTTGGCTAGAGTATTGTATTTTCCTTTCCTGTCTCCTTTTTTTTCTTTCTCCCTCCCTCCCTCCTTCTCATTCTTTCTTTTTAATTAATTGTTCACTTCAGGCTTCATAGAACTGAGACTACAGGAAAAGTGTCTTTGTCCATTAAACGAAGAGTCTATAACTCAGACATTGGTTCACTGTAAAGGACGTTTCAGGTTGCTTCACCAACACCTCACCCCTCTCTTCCTGGCAAGTATCCTGACTTTCAGACGCACATCCTCTGCCTCCAATCCACCTCCACAAACCACCCCCACTTCTAAGGCTGGGGCCCTTGGATCAGGCCTGAAGTAACCCACAGACCTTGCTGGAATTACTGTTTCATGGGTAGAAAAGTAGCACAATACAGGTAAATGTGTTCTAAGGAGAAAAGCTTTTCTCGGTGCACTTCAGGAAGTGGCCCCGGCCCTATCCCTGGATTTAATAGCTCGGGGAGTTGTTGGAAGCCATCTGTGGCCATGTGGGGCAGCCTGCCATAGAATAAAGTTGATCCCACGGAAAGCAGAAATGAGAAATGCAAAAAATCAGAGTCTTCCATGATATCTCTGAGTCACTGAATTATACCAATTCTGAAGTGAGCCAGTAAATTCCCTTTAATGTTTAAGCTGGCTTGAGGTGGGTTTTCTGTTACTTGCAACCAAACTTACCCTAAAAGATCCACTGCACATTTTATGAGGAAGGGAATACCTGTTTTTGAAATTTAATTACATTTTAAAAAGCTAGTAGAGTGCTATAAATATATTCAAGTTTTAAACACTTTTTGCTGTTATATTTAGCAGTTGTTACCGCAACAAGAACTACGGTTTGGCTTCAGGTTGTTTTTGCAAGAAATGTGGTGAGCTGTGTAAGTCAGTTTATTCTGTAATTATAGAGTGAGGCTTAAGTATGCTGTAATTGCTATTCTATAGAAGGCAATTAGTATGGGGTTAATACAGATGAACAAAAAAGATAATATTAGGCAAATATAATATACAGTAAAACGAAGTATATAATGGCACAATGGTTTTATTAATAGCAGAAGAAAAAAATTCTTCCTTTTACTTGTAAAAGGTATTTGCTTTATTTAACTCAGTATTTCTTCCCATTGTGTAGACTGAATCTTTTTGTCTCCCTAAAATCTGCTTTTTCTTTCTTCAAATAATAATATCCACCATGGCTGCATCTTCTTCTGAAGAGAAAGTAGAAGGTCTATCAACAGGTTTTGGCCAGAATGTTTCAGCCAACAGCTCCTTTCTTCACAGGGCTCTATTTAAAAAACGAAGGAAGAAAATAAAATTGACTCTCAAATTAACTTTTCCATACTTTGTCAAGATGCACTTCTGCTGAAACATAACTGTAAATGTAAAGTATATAAATATCCATAGATCTCGAGTAGAATAAATTGGACACTGCTGTCTAATTAGTAAACTTAAACAACATACAATATGTAGCAAGATACAAAGAAAACAAAATTTAAAAAAATAATTTTTTCTCTTAGAAATTGTTAAAGTATACCTCTGCCAGTTGTTAGACTCTTTTTTTTTTTCCTTTTTGTCTTTTTTACTGACCGGTAACGGGATCACAACCCTCGGTGTCACACCCATACCAGGGACCGGCAACGGGATTGCAACCCTCGGTGTTGCATCTGCACCGCGCTCAGCCAGTGAGCGGGAACCCATCTCCACATGGGATCCAAACCCTCGGCGGGAGCGCCGCCGCGCTCCCAAGTGGCACACTCTCCAGTGCGCCACCGGGCCAGCCCTAGACTCTTTATTGCTAGCATGGTTTTTCAGGGATTTGGATTAACTGAACATTTTTTAACAGAGGATGACCCAAAAAAGATGAAGTCTGCCAGTGACACAACTTTACCCCCATCCAACCCACCTCCACTTCCTTTTTGAACATCTCTGAATTGGGTTAGTCTACACAGGTACTTTATTTTGGTCTGTCATCTCCCCCTGCCTGCTGCCCATCTTTAGCAGGTACCACTCTAGTTGAAACCACTTTGGGTGGGTGACGACAGAAGAGCTGAGATAAATGGTGACAGAAGACTTGTTTGTTACAGTCCTGTTTTGGCTTCACACATGAGAAAATGTTTGGGTGGGGACTGGAGGAGTCCTCATGACTGCTACAAATGGCTCCTAAGTCTTCCAAAGTCCAGTCTCCTGCTTAGAAAATAAAGAGCTTTGGGTACTATTATCTGCACATGATGCCTGTCCTGCTAGCATTACAGGGTTCTTTAACAGCTGTCTTGACAGTGATCATTTCTCTGACCTTGATTTGAAAATTTTTGCAAAGGGATGCTGGCCCAGGTTATCAAAAAAATTCAACATTTAAAAATACATCTTTAAGTAGCTAAAAATGGTGTTAAAAACTGAACTTTGAAAATAAACAAAGTCATGGTATTTATGTAGTAGCCTATGCTTAAATCATCAAATAAGAAACTAGAAATGGAGTTCAAAGTGAGTCAACATTTATTAAACTGCTTTACATGCTGAGCTGTGACCTCCACGGCACTCAAGAGCTTCTTGCTGGGTTGTCTCACAAATTCTTCAAAGGTCCCAAACTCTACACAGGTCTGCCATCTCTCTCTTTTCACAGCAGGACATGCAGCTGTAGCCACTCTTTGAGTGGACCAGGGCAATAATGTTTTAGATTCTTTCCCTCCTGGTGCTGCAATCCATCGTCCATCCAACAGCAATATTTCCTAAGCTTAACTTTCATCATAGCACTCTTTTATTCAGATGTTTGTGGTAGCACCGAATATATCAAATTCAAATTCTTAATGTATCTGAGGCCATACTGTCTGTCACCACTAATAAATATTTTTAACACCCATTATTTTGGTTCACACATGCTATTGTAGCCACTGAGAGCCACTTGCTATGGACTCTGCTTCTTCCTCTTTTTAAGCTTTTCTCTGCCTTTACAATGTCTTCAGAGAACTCCATCCTACCATGAATGTGGAGCTTAAAATTCACTCCTTGATGGTTACCATAAGCTGGAAAGGGTAAGGGGAAGGGCGATAGTGAGAGGTTGGTTAGATACAAAAATTACAGCTAGATAGGTGAAATAAGATCCAGTGTTCTTCAGTACTGTAGGGTGACTATAATCAACAACTTACCGTACACTTTCAATTAACTAGAAGAGAAGATACTGAATGCTCCCAACACACAAAAAAATGATAGGATGAATAGGTGGAACATGGAGGATTTTTAGCACAGTACAAGTATTCTGTATGAAACTGTAATGGTGAATTCATAATATTATGCATCTGGCAAAACCCATTGAACTGCACAACACAAAGAGGGAACCCTAATGTAAAACTGAGTTAATAATAATATATCAATATTGGTTCATAATTGAAACAAATGGACCACACTAATGTAAGATGTTAATAATAGGAGAAACTGTGCTGGGGAGGGGGAGGTAACGGGGTATGGGAACTATCTGTACTTCCTGTGTAAACCGAAAACTGCTATAAAAATAAAGTTTACTACTTAAAAAAACAAAACAGCAAAACAACAAAAAAATCATTCCTAAGGACTGCTCCTACTAATTGGTACCTAGTTTCTAGGACTCCAATCATGTCAGAAACATTTTCAAATGCACAAAATTTTGGTCAATTTCACTGACTGAAGAACTGTGTATAATCTTTCTATTCTATCTCTGCTCATATTTCCAAGTTGTCTGTAACAATTATAACATAGTCCAGGAACCAGAAGTCTGGAGTTTACGCTCTACCTCCCCTCAAGTCTCAGATCTGACTTCTCACCTCTTTTTTTTAGCCTTGAGCCTATTTCCCCACACTGTTCCCTGAGACCTCCTTCTTTCACCTAGCCCTGACTCCCAGGTATTTCCTGCTTTGTTGGTCCCTGATGTTGTCCTTAGCACCAAGCTCAAGTGGAATCAAATTCTTTCTCCACATTGGAGAAGTACATGTGTGCACATGGGGGCTGGGGGTTGGGGGGGAGAGAAGAGTGTCATTGAAAAAAACTTTTTAGGACAAAGGATGTGCAAAACATACTGATTTAATTAACATTAATTGAACAAGCTACTCTGTGTCATTTAATACCTAGCAAAGTATCCAAAACATACAAAGAAAGACTATGACTATGAAATTATGATTTTTTAAAGTGATAATAGAAAGCACCTTAAGTGTTTCTCACTATCCTGAATAATTTCAGTTAAAAAAATCTTAGAAAAATTTTACCATCTACTAGAATTCATGTTTATATTTACTTGAAGTCAAATGGCTGGCTAGAATGTGTATCTTCTTTTTAGATGTTTAGGTTGATGGAAACCAGAAATGAGGAAATAAAAATAAAATATTCTCTCTGAAGAAGTAAACAACATGTTCAATTATGTAACAAGAACAAAAATATAATTATTATTATTGCTGAACCTCCCATTCAAAGACAATACCTCAAAGAGATATTTCATTCTACTTCATAGTCTTTCATAACATATTTTGGGATTAAAATGCAAAAATAAATACTCTTCTTCAACCAAGATCACATATGTCTTGCTTATTTATTTTTTAGGGTGGATTGTAGTGAGAGGTTTATAAATAATACCATGATGGGACTACCTCCCCCAAATTAATTTTCTTACTGATGTCAGGAGCCCAAAATTTCTGTGTCACATATTCCCATTTTAACAGTACAATCCAAAGCAAACATTTGGTCAGGATGGAAGTTTTAACTCAGGGATCATGGAAAACCCATAAGATTGTGATGTTTTAAGTTGATTAGGAACTGTTTGCATTGTACTATTTGGTATGAATGAGCTACAGTTACCTCTGGGCTATGAATTACAATTTATTTTTAGGCAGTATACTCTTTTTCAAAGGAAATTTTCCAGGGAACCCTAATAATATAAAACATATGAAAGAAACTAAAGGAAGGTTGGGAGGACTGAGAGTATCCCCATCTTAGCTGCAAACTCACTCACTTTCCCTGCCTTCTGCCCAGTGCTAGCCCTGCTAGATCCTACTGCCTTCAACAGTCCCAAAGGCAGCCCTGAAGAAACCTAGAGCCCTAAAACCACTTTCAGACAATCACTGAGGACTGAGAGTATCCCCATCTTAGCTGCAAACTCACTCACTTTCCCTGCCTTCTGCCCAGTCCTAGCCCTGCTAGATCCTACTGCCTTCAACAGTCCCAAAGGCAGCCCTGAAGAAACCTAGAGCCCTAAAACCACTTTCAGACAATCACTGCCCTGGAGCAATCAGGAAGTTGACAACCTTTAGTCTCATTTAAAACCAATTTAGAAGACCTCAGAGAGCTAAAAGAGAATTCTCAGTTTCATTTACTTTTAAAAGAGATTTAATTATAACCACACTGAGCTTATTTTTAAGTGTATATTCAATCTTGCTGCTGTGGATTGAATGTCTCCCCAAAACTCACTGAAGCTTGAACCCCACTGTAACAGGGTTAAAAGGGTGGGAAATCAGACCATAGCAGTGTTGAAAGGTGAGGCCATTAAGAGGTGATTGGACGGTGAGGGCCCTGCCCTAATGAATAGGTTATCAGGGAGTAGTTCTGATGGATTTATAAGGAGGGCAAGTGAGCATGTTAGCTCTCTTGCTCTTGTTATTCTTGCCATGTGATAACCTGCATTGCCACGATACTCTGTACAGAGCCCCCATCAAGAAAAAGGCTCTCACCAGATGCACTGCCTGGACCGTGGGTGTCCCAGCCTTCGAAACTGTAAGAAATAAATTTCATTTCTTTATATATTGCCCAGTTTCAGGTATTGTTATAAGTGACAGAAAATGGACTAGTACACTCACACAATGCAAAGTTGCTAAAGTCCTCACATATACTTTGATTCTGCTTGAAAATAGTCACGGGCACTAACTGAAGAACCAGTTCCCACATGCTACATAAAAATGCCCAAAGTCGAGAAGGAGCTCTTCTATGATACTATGAACAGTAGGTCAGGACTGTTGACTTGATGACTTTGTATTAAGCACACAAAAAAGCCAATGATTAATGGAAAAAAGTGCTTTTTTGGCTTACTTGGATAATTCAGAAGTGAATTAGCATTAGCTCTAGGCAGATTACCACATATAAAACTGAGGATTAGAAAATAAATGAAAAAACTTCTTCCTTAGGATGACAAAACTAATTTTTAACCAATGAAAGAGCTCTGGGGGGCCAGCCCCATGGCTCACTCAGGAGAGTGCGGCGCTGGTAGCGCTGAGGCTGCGGGTTCGGATCTCAGATGGCCGGTGCGCTTGCTGGCTGAGCCTGGTGCAGACCACACCTTGCCGAGGGTTGCGATCCCCTTACCGATCAAAAAAAAAAAAGAGCTCTGGGGAAGCTGAAGATGTAAGGCTCTAGGACAGTGCTGTCTAGCAGAAATATCACATGAGACATATATGTAATTTTTAATTTTCTAGTGGCCACACTTTAAAAAGGCAAAATAGGTGGAATTAAATTTAATAACACATCTTATTTAACTCAATATATTCAAAATATCATTCCAACATGTAACCAATATAAAATTATTAGTGAGTTGTTTCTTTTTTTTAATAAGTCTTTGAAATTTGGTGTGTATTTTTCACTTATACCACATCTCCATTCAGACTAGCCACATTTCAAGGGCTCAATAGCCATGGTTGGTTTGGAAAACTGAGAGAGTCACTCAGGAGAAAAATACAATGTGGATAACAGCCTTAGCAGAATGAACAGCTGAAATGAGGAATTGAAAACAATTTCTAAAAAATTCTCAGTGGTACTGCTCCTGAAAAGAAGAAACTGAGAAAAATGATATAGCTACGTCCAAAATAGTCTTTAGGGTGAGATATGCCAAAGGCTATAATGGAAAAACTGATTATTTTTTAAAATGTTCAAAAGCACTGGCATAATAAAAAAACAGAAGTGCTACCAAAGATGGCAAAAATATTTCCTTCCAAAAACATGTTAAAAAATAAGGTCTTTGTTCACTGGCATGAGATGCCTTAGATTGGTCCCATAATTATCTGACTTTTTTGTTATATTTCTCTTCCTTCCTAGTGAAGATGATTTTCAAATAGCAACTGTCTTTATGAAACTCTAAAATGAAAGCTTCTGGATCAATAGTATATGGCTCAAAAATTAAATTTCAATAAGCAATTGGGTTGTCTTCCTCCAATTCCTGAAGATATACTATGAAACATTTCCTCTTTCTTAAAAAGGATTGAAATTAATTAAGCAATAAAAAATAAACTCAATTATCCACGTTAGTGATTATCTAGTCCTCTGTTTTCCTTCATCTCCTTTCTGCTTTCAATCTTATGGTCATTTCACAGATTGTAATCACCTCCAAAGAAAAAAATAGGTATAGAGAAGAAAGGGGATTAGAAATAGAATTTGTGGGGAAAAGTTTGGTGGAAAGTAGTGTGTAACTATAGTATAATATTAAATACATTATAATTGAAAGTAATTTTAAAGAATCATTTTTTTAAATGTATGGTATTATGAAATATCAGTAATTAGACCTACATATTTAACATGAATTGTATCTTTCTTATATAGAAACCCCTTCACAATTTCAATTTTACCTTTTCATATTAGTTCCGAGCCCGGGGAGGTTGGTAAAACTGCTGGGTTGGCCGAGTGGATCGCCTTGGCTGGCCATCACCTCCTCTACGGAACTCAAGAGTTTGATCGTAGGTGCCTTCTTCCTCCTATTTGCAAATAGTAGTGATTTAACATGTTCAGAATAGCTCCATGGTTTCTAAATTAAATATTTATGGCCCCCACTTTAACATAACCTCTTAAGTTGCCCTGGGATTCACATCTGTCAACTTTTACAACAGAGGAAGGCAAAGGAAAGGAAAAAAAAAAAAAAAAAAAAAAGGCAGGGACATTGTTAAAACTCTTTGGTCCTTGGTAATAGAAGAATGTAATTTATAGTGGTAAGATTAGAATCAAAGGAAACTATTTCCAAATAATAGCATAATTTTCTCATCAAATGACTTAACACAATGCGGTGAAACACAAAAAGCAAGCATTATAATAATAACTTTCTTAAATATTTGGGCTTCTAAATATTTCTAGGTATTTATCATGGAAAAGGGTTTTGGTAAGATATGGAAAAGGGGGTGAAGAGCCAGAGAACGTTCACCAGTTGTTTGTCCTCATCTGATGAAATCTCCAACATCGTTAAGAACCTTACATCTAGAGACAGGAAAAAAATAGTGGATTGGAATGAAGGGGGGATATATAATTTACATATAAAGAAAGCTTCATGCAAGATAGAGAAATCACCACAGTAAGACTCAAACTACTTAATTCTCATTTGCTTTCTTAGTGAGGGGGCAGATCTACCAGCTCAAAGAATAGCATGGGGAAATTAGAATAAGCAGATTAAATAGCAGAAAGAGTACAGTTAACTATAATACTTGAAAAGAACTTAGAAGCAACAAAACATAGCCAAAAGCCACACTGGTTTCTTACTGAGTGCTGCCACCATGTTATTTTAGTGTTTTTGAATTAATGTAGCTATGAAATATGTACCCTATTAGGGACAGAAAAATTTGACTTTTAGTTCTGTTTGTGAAAGAGATAGCATCTATTTCATGAAATATAGAGTTTAAAATCCAACTGAATTATCAGAGCACAATAAATTTGCATGATTTTGGAAATTTATGATATTTCTTTTTTCTCCTCACTTTGAATCATCTTTCCCAAAAGATTGCTTTCCTTTGATCTTATTAATAACATAGGAAAGTATATAAAAGACTGAGTTCTATTCTTTAAATTTTTACAGATCCAACTATTGCAATTTTACCTAATGGAAACAGAAAGATGGTGAGGTAATTTGATCAAATCCCATTATTTAGCAAAGATATTTAATATTTGGCATGAATATAACTCCCATTATTAGGCATCCTCCATAGTACTCTACCATTATTTTCACTATATATAAAGGATACTAAAGCCCAGGAAAGGTTTGTGACTCTGCCCTAATATTTCTAAGACAAATTAGGTTTTGAATTTAGACACTACTGTTTAAATCTCTAGTTCTCACTCTGCATGTACAAGAAATAGCTTAAAATTAGTGGTCATCCTTAAGGTCCTTTCCTCACTGAAATAAGAAAATGGAGAAATCTGACAATATAAGGCTACTTCAAAAAGTTTGGGGGAAAAACAAAATTGAAAGATATTATAAATCTTTCCACGAATTTTTTGACATGCCTTTGTATATCTGGTATAATGCAATAATTACCTCTTAAAGACAAACTTCAGATGAGCTTTCCTTGTCCTATATCCCTTTCATCAACAATCATTCTCCAAATGGTTATAAGCATCAGATATTATGTACGTGATTTAGCAAAGCAATTAAAATGCAGGAATAAAAATATAAAAGTATTCAGTAAAGGAGAGAGTTATGCTTTATTATTCTGGTCACTGTTGTGAATGATAATTGTCGAATATAATAGCTAAATTTGAAAAGGAGCTATTTGACTTTTTGACAAATGACAACATTTGAAGCTCTGCATATTAACTGAAAAGGATGAAAATGCATTTGGTACTGAAGTAATTATTTCAGGAATTAGAATGGAATGTTATTTTTCTCCACATCTGGCTGAAGAACTGGCTAAGATCTAAAAATCTGTACTTTACCAATAAAGGATACCGTTAGAAGTAGGATACTGCATTTGCTGAGTGAGTGAGCTGGATTTATATAACAAAAATGACATGGCTATTTGAAAAGTTGTCTCTACCGTGTTTTAAAAAGTCACAGACTGTACTAAACAGAGCCAATTAAATGGCTTTACAAAGATGACTGACCATGAGAATTCTTTCACATAATTTGATGTCTTCACAATCTTTCCATACAAAGTGGAAGCCAAAAAAAAAGAGATTTTCACAGTTTGGTTTTCAGTTAATGTCAACAGCACAATCTGTGCTTTTTTAACGTTTAAATATTCCTCCTGCAGAGCAATCAAGGCAAGTCTGGTTTCTCACAACAACCACTTCTTATAGTCTATAGCTAGTAATTTTTAGCACTGACTTGGGTACTCTTCCCACTTTATATTACACACAGCACAATTTAATAGATCAGTTTTTTGGGAGTCATCTTGGAATGAAATTTATATTAGTCTTCTTCTAGCCTATCTCCTTTAGGTTTCAGTACTCTGTAAAACAGATTGAAAACTCAAAAAAAAATTTAATTTCAGAGTTCATAAGCATATTTTTTTAAAAATCTGACACTACGTTAGAGCTGGCACATTCCCGAAGGCCAACCAGTCCATCCCTCTAGATTTGACAGGCGAATCTGTAAGCCTAAAGAGGTAAAGTGATTTTCCCCAAGTCACAGAGCTCATCAGAGGAAGAGTCCAGACCAGGGCCATTTGGTTTCTAACTCTCAGACAAGGTTCTTTAAAAGACTTGTAATAACTTTCATAAAATGGAACCATCCAATGACATCTTCACCTAAGCTTTTGAGATTTAGAACCATATTAATGGGATTCAGATTTTTGCTCACTTCAGCCATGTTATCAGATAAACCTGGTTTCAAAAACTAACTTTCTAAATAAGCCCTCTTTTCATGCAAATATTCACTAGTTTATTGCTCCTCTTTAATGAGAAGATACAAAAATGCAGTAATCATCCTGACAGCAAGCATGAATGATGTGGTATTTTGAAAAAACAAAAAAACAATTCAAAAAAGAGGTGTACAATTTCACCCATACAATGCATTTGACAAGTTACAACTCCATCTTTCCTGCATATCACCTTCAGTCTCTCATTAGTGCATACTGCACAAGCCACATACTCCCCAACTATTAATGAGCTCTGTTACAAAAATTCACTGTAAATCGGTCACTTAGAGCCTGGAACATACTCCAATAGGAGGAGTGAAACACACTTACATAGAAGTCAGGTTCTCTGGTCCACAAATAGTACGGTGCAGTTAAGCATACAAACCAGTACTCTAAAAAAGGGGCGAGAGGAGCTGGCTGGTTAGCTCAGTTGGTTAGAGCATGGCCTTACAACAGCAAGGTCAAGGTTTAGGATCCCCACAATGGCCAGCTGCCAAAGAATTAAATAAGAGAGAGGCTAGATTAGTGGTTCTCAACTAGAAGCTGTTTTGCCACCCAGGGAGCATTAGGCAATGCCTGGAGGGAGTTGTTACTGCATCCAGTGGGCAGGGATGCTGCCAAACATCTTATGATGCACCAAACAGCCCACACAATGGAGAATTATCCCGTCATAATGCCAACAGTGCTCAGGCTGAGAAACTCTGGGCTAGGCAAAGGAAACTTCCCACTCCTAAGTGCCTGTGAGGCCTGGAATAGAATCTTGAAATACACTAAGTATGGGTTGGCACCCTTTCCCCTTTTCTTTTTAGACATTTTCTTTTGGACATTTCTTCCTCTGCATCTGCCCCTAAGTCTAAATGCTGAGTTAACTTTCTATAGGACATTTTTAGGGGTGTTCTGTTTGCTCACAATACTTACTATGTTTTCCCCTGCTCCAGTTACATGTTCACACTTACTTTACCTGATGAATCACCTTATCTTAAAGTACCATTCCTTCAGCATTTTCCGAGTCACAAATTTGTAAGGAGACAATGATAGATTATTTGGTTGGTGGGGGTGGGGAGTGAGGATGGCAATTCTCTTCTTAAAAAAAAAAAAAAAAAAAAAAAACTTAAAAAAACTTAATACTGTCACCTGTCCTTTATTAATAGCTATGTTGTGTGTAATTTAATGAAGTTTCTTCTAGTTAGTTCCTTTTAAAAGAATTTGTACAGTGATCACAAAACATAAGGCTTCATGTAAAATTCAATGTACCCTCAACAATAATCTTCAAAAAGGGGCTGGCTGGTTAGCTCAGTTGGTTAGAGCACGGTGTTGTAACACCAAGGTGAAGGGTTTGAATCCCCACTAGCTGACAAAAAGCAAAACAAAAATCCTTGAAATTCAGGATATTTTGAACAATGAAGTGATATATGTACATATCTCTTTCAGTGATTCACATATGAACCATTTACTCTATGAATTTCTGGGCCACCTTCTGCCTGCCTGATTAGCTTGTGTTTATGAAAATGCAAACCAATTTTAATATAAAACCTAAACAATCATCATCAAGATAAATCTGCTTTCCCACAATACTATGTAATGGACTCCAAAAGTAGACTTAAATTATTTGAAATGATCTATTTTTAGATTAATTATACTAATATTCTATTATATTACAGTAACTGAAAATTGAAAGTAAAAGCTGATCAGCTTTTATCTTTTGTGAAAATTATAGATAACCTTTGTGCTCACAAGGAGTTATGTATTATCAAACACTGACCCTTACTTTACCAACTATTTTTGTTTAAGAAATATGTTCTACTTCAATATTGATAGTTCTACCACAAAATACACCAGGCTTGTAATAGCCTAAAACCATAGATTTTTTAGCCTGAACCCTTACAAAAATTGAAGAACAGTTATTCCAGCTAACTAAGAAGCTATTATTTGCTCAAGTAATTAGTGCCACAACTTGAGCTAGAACACAGGTCTGATTCACAGTCCTGGCTGCCCTGCACTATGCCACCGAGTAGTAAGGGTGAGGAATACAGACGTCATACATTTCAGAACTAGAGGGGGAATCAGAGATAATCTAATGGAGCAGCTTTTTTATTATTATTATTTGTTTTGGGGATAAATGTAGCACTTTCATTCCAAGTGACATTTTATGTAGAATTCCAACATAAGATAGATGGGCTCAGGTTATAGCAGGTGACGTTTCATGTGTGTAAGCAGTACCACCTTCCTCAGTCCTTCCAAGCTCTATAACCCCCAAGGCACAAACATTAAAAACCCAACCTAGTTCAATCCTGCTGTACACTGGGAACCAACTGGGAGGAGAGAGTTTAATAAAGTAAAGTGAGCTAGTGGAGGAACAGGCAATGAAAAGCGGCCTCTGACTTGAGTTCAGAGCCCCTTGCCTTTGATCACGAAGAAATTCTAAACACCATTCTTGACTCACATAATTTAAATGTCTCATTTGATAATAAAAACTCACCTTATATACCTAAATGAAAAAAAACTCAGGCATCATTAAGATATTATGAAGTCATTATGATATACAACCAAATGTAGTAAATTTTATGATAATAGACTAATTTATCTCAGTTTTTGAGGCTTTGAATAAAGTTAAATTCCATTTTAGAAGAAAACATAATGAGAATTAGTCTCCCTTTCTCCTAGAGCAGGTCTAAGATCATTTCTTTTTATGTACTATTTCCAATAACACTTTATTTAAGCTGAAACATTTATGGTAGAAAAGAAAAAAAGAAACATTAATTCAAGACAAAAAAACTCAGATTCAAAATGTAATTACTATACAACTACAGCAAAATGCATGGCTGACATAATATAATGTTTTTATTCCTGCATGATGCACAATTTCTAGAGGACTGTGGGACGTTTCACTGCAGTTGTGATCTTTTCTTTTTAAAGACTATATTTTCTGAAGTTACATTAAATTAAAATTGTTGCTGATTCTGTAGGATGTCACAAAATCATTTGAAGATATACAACTTGATGTTTTGATATATGTATATATTGTGAAATAATCACAATCAAACTAATTAACATATCCATTATCTCACCTACTATTTTTTTCTTTTTTTTGGTAGTGAAAACACTTAAGATCTACCCTCTCAGCAAATTTCAAGTATACAACATAGTACTGTCACTTTTAGCCACAATGCCGTACACTAGATCTCTAGAACTCATTTATCTTGCCTATGTAAAACTTTGTACTCTCTGACCAGCATCTCTCCATTTCCCCCTAACCCCTGCTCCCAGCAACTACTATCTTCCCCTCTGCTTCTGTGATTTTTGACTATTTTAGATTCCACATATAAGTGAGATCATGATGTTTTTGTCTCTCTGTGTCTGGCTTATTTCACATAGCATAATATCCTCAGTTCTACGGTCAATTTTAAATAAATGGATGGCTTCATCTCTGAAGCTAGTTATAAATACCATTTAACTGTCATCAGCTTTGTTGAGATACTATAGTGAAGACCAAAGAATGAATATTTCACTTGTAGAAATTTGCACCTCCCTAAAATTCATTGCCTGTTCTAGCTAAAGGTTAAATAGATTCCAAAAGCCTGTCCAAAAGTCAGAGTAGGGAGCATATTTCTGCTCTAAAGATGTCAATCTGCTCAAAGATTTCCTGGAGAGATATTATATCATGGCATTGGCATTTAAGAGCTCAGTCTCTTAAGTCAGATCTGAGTCTGGGTTTAGACTCCACCACATCCTAGGCATGTTACTCAACTCCTGTACATCTCAGTTTCTCACATAAAAAACAGCAATGACCTCAGAGGTTTACTAGGAGAATTACATGAGATAATACCTGTAAAGAGCTTATCAAATAAGCAATGTATGTTGGCTATTATTTTGAATTGAATAACTATATGTTATAAGATATACATGCCCACTTCAATTAAACTATATAGACTCACAGATTTTGCTGAAAATCAGGAACTTGGCTTGTTATGAGTATTCCTGCCAATTTCTGCCAATTGTTTTGGCAGAAAAAGAAAGTGGAAAAGCTTGCAGAAAATGAAAGAACCAATGCAAGGCGAAATGTTCTTGCTACCTGTTTTCTCTTGATTTCTGCAGAGGTTCAAAAACTACACACAAAAACTAATAATTTCACATTATAATTCATTCTATTGTTACCACTGTTTTTGTTCTTTCTGGGAGGTGGTCTTTTTTTCTTCTTTTTTAATTACAGAGAAAAAAGGGCAAACAGAACAAAAAGAGGTAGGAAATCATCAAAGAAGCATTACTGAAAATGATCAATCAAAAGTTACAGATGCCATTTGCATAAAATCTGAATATTTTCAGACGAAGCTAAAAATAAATTAACATAATTAACCTCT
Source organism: Galeopterus variegatus (assembly GCF_000696425.1). Taxonomy (NCBI): domain Eukaryota; kingdom Metazoa; phylum Chordata; class Mammalia; order Dermoptera; family Cynocephalidae; genus Galeopterus; species Galeopterus variegatus. The sequence goes on along the minus strand of NW_007734725.1, from coordinate 40,275 downwards.
TCAAACATCTCGCCTTTAGTCCATACCCTTAAGATTCTAGTAAATGCCATTTAAAAAACCAGTTAGATATACTATTTTTAAAGTAGAAGTACAGCAATGATAAATAATAATGAAAAATGCATATGCCCATCTATGCCTGTTGATATGTTTTCAGGTCAATGCCTATAAATTATATTTGCAAAAACAAGTGCTTTCTCATACATGCTCATTGAGCAAATATATTTCAGAATATTTTATGGGTAAGACATATGAACACTAATCACAAGTGGCTAACCATTTCACTATCTCTCATAATTTATATAATTTCACATCTTAAATTGGTAGGCAAATATAATATAAGATGGGTTAACTAATTCTTTCTCTGGTAATAACTACTATGTCATAATGCCAGACTGCTTTTTACTCTAAAACAGTCAGCCCAATGCATTTTATGCAACTGACCAATTGAGACAGGTAGATACGGGATGCTACAGTGACCTGTAATACAGATATAAGAAACTGAACTAGGAAAAAAAAGAAAATCTCCATGTAAGATTGATGAAATACAGGCCAGATCGTAGAGCCATTAAAAAGTACTGAGGGTTGGAGTGGGGAGGGAAGATATGATGTGAGATTCTTGATATAATTATAAGAAAACATTTACAATACCAAATGATACAGAAAAACATTTGGTGATGTTCTCACCACTCACCCCATGAGAGTTAAGAAACATAAGACTGACAGGAAAAGAATGAAAAATTTAAAGTTTAAAGCGGTAGAGCCCCAATGTAACAAAAAACGTTAACACATTTAACTCCCAATTCACACCCAGCAACCCATACTATCAATGCCTGCATAATGAACTATAATTATTTCTCCTTGGTGAGACATAACCCTTATCAATTACCAGGCTAGCTAATAAAGCTATAGTTTCAGAAATGTGAGGTACCCCAGGGGTCATGGATCTGATCTTTTTCTGTTGTACAAAATTTGTCCACTGCATCACACACAAATGATGGTTCTGCCTCCTTCAAATAACTCTGGTGAAGGGAGCTCAGGTTTCCTGGGGCAGCCAACATCACTGCTCTATATCCTTCACTAGAAAGTATAAATATGTATTTCCAGAACTTCCATCTAGATCTTCTAGTTGAGTCTGCTTCCTTCTCTGGTGAAGGGAGCTCAGGTTTCCTGGGGCAGCCAACATCACTGCTCTATATCCTTCACTGGAAAGTATAAATATGTATTTCCAGAACTTCCATCTAGATCTTCTAGTTGAGTCTGCTTCCTATGCCATGAAGAAATTTTAATTATTTAAAAACGTCTTATACCTCTCCTCATTTTATTAAGAATCATTTGTCAAATACCATTATTTCCAGAATCTCCATCACCTTGATCATCTTTTCCTTTATACATTTTAATATTTACTATTCTACATAACCTAGTACTCAGAATATTATCCCAAGTATGGCCTGCCTGGAGCACAATACTATTATTTCTCATGATGAAGGTATCCTATTAGGCATTATATAAATCTACTAGGCAACCTAATCTTATTTTAATGTTTTTAGCAGTTGTTCAGTCACTGTTCCCTCACATTGTTCTTGCCACCAAGTGAAATCCCTAAAACCTACTCCAAGATCTACTTTATTCTATATTCATAAAGGATTATTTTTCCAACCTAAACACAAAGTTTTTAATTTGTGCAGTTAAAGTCCATGTACTAATGAAAGATATTATTTTGGCACAGTATTATCATTGGGATATTCTGAATAACTACACAATATTATGTCAGGTATTTCTGACAAGTTATTTTGGTGATTTGTTAGCCTTAATTTTTGCAGAGTGAGTGGAAATTAGAGGATTGCCAGCTAAAAGGGTATCATCTAGATGGGTAGCTATAATGTAGCTTAATCTTGAAACTAGATCCTATTGAAATTTAGGTGATAAGAGAGTCTCAGTATAAGACTAAACTCTTTTTGCAATGAAATAGTAAGTTACAAGAAATGGGTTGGTTTTTTCCTACCCTACGTAAAATACCTTCTAGCCCCTTGAGAAATACCAGCTGATAATTCTACCCACATATCTTCAGTTCTCTACTTAAAATTTGTGAGAACTGAGACTGAATGAACTAAATGGGTAGAAGACACTTCATCAGAACAATTTATCACACACTGAGTACAAACTTACTGCTATGCTGAACACTTTTATATACATTATTTCATTAAACTCACATAAAAATTCTCAGGTAGGTTGGTATCATTCACCTCTATTCACAGGTAAAGTGTAGGGTCACACTGTATGATGTCAGCAACTCCTGAATCTGTATATAAGCTCTGCAACTTACTAGCTCAAAGATTTTAGGCAAGTTACTTAATGGCTCTGAACCTATATCTGTAGTTCTCCTTCTGAGTAAATGGGGATACAAATATTTATTTCATAGGGATCTTGTGTATATTAAATCAGTTAATGTACATCAAGAGTTATACGTGGTGTGTCTGGCACACAATAAGTGTTCCAATGGGAACCATGTTTTGAACCATAGGAATTCTAATCCTCACATTCTCAACCATTATAATACTTTACTTCAATAAGTTAGAGAACACGGCATCTGGTTACCTAAATACATGTTTCTCTCAGTATGCTTAAATTTATATTTTTTTCTCTCACATTGAAATTTCAACGTGTTCAATATATGAGGCATTAGCTTTCTTTAAAAAAAATATTCTCTTTTCAAGCTTAGGAAATCCTCTCAATCATTTTTGATAGTTAGATGGCTGAAGGAAGAAAATGGTACCACAAAGATTTACTCCAAGAACAATAAAGAAGGCGTACTTATTTCCATCAACTCAGATAAAGAAAAATTAGACAGTATATATCATCTGATTCAATCAAGACTATTAAATACAATATATTTTGCTATAATGATTCTATTTCTAGGTTTATTGAAACTTAGAAACCATGTTTTCGTCCCCTGTAATTCCACATCTGAAACATCTGAGATGTTCAACAGAGGTTAGGGGAACAGATTGTAATTTCATTGGAGAGTAATTTGCTTATTATCTTACACAGAGGAAGAACATAATAAATGTGGGGACACTTTAAGTATGTGCTACGCTCTTATTGTCCATGCATGAAGCTATTTCCCCTCTGCCATTCAGCACATTGGAGAGTAATTTGCTTATTATCTTACACAGAGGAAGAACATAATAAATGTGGGGACACATTAAGTATGTGCTACGCTCTTATTGTCCATGCATGAAGCTATTTCCCCTCTGCCATTCAGCCATGGCTGGAACGATGACAGCAAGGACAAGTTAGGAAAGCAGGAAGTCTCTGCATTACAGAGTCAAAGGTTTTCTTGGGTTGTTCAAATATGAGTATTTAATATACATCTTCCTAAAAAGTATTAGGATAAAACAATAAACTTTTTATCCTAAATTCATCCATAAGATTATGTATAGCGCACACCTATGTGCAACTTTAAAATATAAGTTGTGTATTAAACCAAATACAAGTTGTGTATTAAAAAGCACAGCAAATAGCTCCTCTGGACTAGAAGGTACAATGGGCTAATCAGTGATGTCTATACTGTATATTGTAGCAATTTGGCAAGACTGAAAATACTAATTAAGTCTCAGTGAGAAATCAAATAGACAAGGAAAGTTCACAGTATTCTAACAGTTTATAAATTCCTTTCTTCAAAGAGTAAAATATATGATACAATAGTCAAATTTCACTTTCATTATCTCTGAATAAGGGCACGGCAGTCTCTTAAAAGCTGCACTGAAGTGAGAAGGAAAAGTCTGTCCAGGGTTAAACACTTATTTATGCAAAACCCAGGTTTTGACAAGAATCCTGTCAATGTCAAGCAGCAAGTATACTGACAGCAGGACTGGATGAAAGGCTTTGTGTCAGAGCTAAAACAGGAGTCACCGACTTATGAAGGCTGTTACGAACCATAGGATTTCAAAAGTGTGAAGGAAAATGGTTTTTCATAAAGAAAAGAAGAAGAAAATCTTTATAACTTTGCAGCCAAAACTATTAGCTTAAAGGAGCATGTTTCTTTCATTTTGTAAGAAGAACTAGTTTTAAAAGATTTTTGTGTTTTTATTTTAGACTACATTTTAAGAGCCTTAATATAGAACTTCATTGTATTAGTGACATTCAAATCAAAAAGAAAATTTTAATAAGAAAAATAAAAAGAAAAGGAATTGCAAAGAAGCAGTTTGGGTTTCCTTCCACGAGAGGTAATTTGGGATGAATACCCAACTCCTGATTTGAAAGTTGCAATCAGTAGCTTCTGCTGCTATTCTGGGTCAACAAACATCACTTACAGGAGATCAACAATAAGAAAAGGTCCTTCCAAAGGCTTAAAGGAAAACTAAAGAAAGGGAACTGACATTAATTAAGAACCTATATGCCAGGCATTTCTGTCATCCAAAGACCTAACAAAATGTTTATCAAGCAGTTTCCATGTTCCTCACAACAACCCTATGAGATTGCATGTTTTTATTGCTATTTCTTCTGGGGAAAAGACAAAATTAAGGTTAAATAAGATTACATGTCTTGCCCAGTTTATGTTAGACTCTAAAGTCCATGATCTTTCCACATAACCCAGTGGATGCATAGGCTGAAGGAGGGAATTAGACTGATCATGTTAAACTTTTATAAGGTTTATATAAATAGATCAAAACCAAGTACTTTCCATCTCACTTGTATTTTAAATACATAATAAAATAAAACAAAGTGAACATATCATTTAGATGCCATAGTTCTTACTGTAAAATACAAATTATCCACAATGCTGTCTACTCTGAGTACCATCTACTCTGACTCAACTGAGAGAAAGAACTACCCTGAAATGGCTACACTATCCATAAGCAGTTACTTAAATAAATTAATACAAGCTTAGAATGATGTCTGGTACAAAGTTAAGTGTTCAGTAAGGTAACTTATTATTATTACTTCAAATTTGGAAAGTTCTATTCTTTATGATACCAGATACAGCATAAATAGTTCTTATGTTGGTTTGAGTCAAGCAATTTGACTATTTTTATCTCAGTGAGTTATAGAGGTTCAAAACTTAACACACCATCCTAAACTAGCTCTTATGTGGCACTTTACACTTACAAAGTGATTTTACAATATATTGGTATTAATAACCAATATAATACCAAAGAGAGACTCAGAATCTGGTCAATTTGCAACACGTTCATTTTTCTTCCGATGAAGAAAGGAACCCATAGACAATCATTTTTACTGAGACAAATCCTACCAGCTTATGAAATACAGTAATCATCTTTATAAAATTCATCCAAGTTAAATTTTTCTCTCCCTTGGTATTTACAGACATGGAGTATTAAACTCTCCCAAGAACATGACTGCTGAGAAAAAAGGTACAATAAACCAGTAAAATTCACCAATACAAATATTTTCACACCAAATTCTTCACATTCACTAATGCACACTCGAAGAGGTTTAAATGAACCCTCAGAGGCTTAGATAAATACAAATAATTCTGTTTTATATACTTAATTTGCAAGTTCCTATATTGACTTAAGAATTTGTCACTATAATACATTTTAAATAAGGGATGTTCATCAACTTCACAATTTGACAAACCTGACAGTTTTATGTTTCTCTGTTTAACGAGTGTTATAACATTCAGTGGCATGAACTCTGTGACAGACTATTTTTTCTAAGCTTTCTCTGGGCTTAGTGAGAGACTATAATCTGTTTAGGTTCTTTTTAGAAACATTACCAATATTTTCGCATGGTAGCAATCAGAAAGAGATCAAGTGTCCATGATGGGGTGTACCCTTCAATGCCACGAGATTATTCCACTGTAGTTTACAAATGAACTCTGTGATCATGAGAGCATGTGTTCTTAATAGGATTACCTAATTTCCTGTTTGGATTTTGTTTTATAATCCACAGCTAGTGGTGGATAACCCTTTATAACTGTCATGCAAAAATTATAATGTACATTTTTTTAACAATGTCCTCATTTAAAACTGTTCCATGTCATGAAAGTCTCTCTCCATGAATGGGTCAATTATAGATGGGTAGGTCAATATATAGGTTAAGTCTCATGAGATTAAACAGCAGTTTTTAAAAATACTGTTCAGCTTTCTTAGTTTCCTTACTGAGATAAGCCCCCCACAGAAACAATTTAGTAACTATCCCAACTTCTTAAACACTGATCTCTCCCACACGCCTGTGAACAAAAGCATGTATACATACACACACACACACAATATGTGTTAGAATGCACAAGTACCTAATTAATATTTTAATCTATTTAACGTATTAATACCTGACAAGAAGATGAGCTCAAGAAGGCTTGAAACGTTGTTAACATTCCTAGGATTGTGTTACTAGGAAGAGCCTAAAACCAGCTTCAGAGGGCATTTCCAATACTGAATTTTGCTAATGTCCTGGGGCAAGAATATAGCCACCATGACTTCGTAGACTCTCAAACATGAGGTTCTTAGTGAGAACCTGTACTGAAAATTGGCTGAGCAGTTAACTGTTAGTTTGTGCTTAATAAACACAGGAAGGTCTTCTCACTTGTGCATCTACCTAACAAAGTTTTCTTGCAGCTACTAAAAGATTAGAAACTGAGAATGAACTGTCACAGAATGCTTCTTGCTCATTTTATTTTACTTGCTTTTACTTTTTCAAATTAAAAATATTATGCAAAATTATACAAAGTTTATAAAATTGAATGCACACATGCAGAGGCTGCACATAATTTTACTACTCTAAAACAACCACTACTTTGAGTGTATTCTCATTCAAGCCTACAAACTGCTTTTTTTCACTTATCGTAAATATTTCCCATGATATTACAGCCTTCCTAATGGTCTTTTATCACAGTATATTATTTTATAATTATAATACTGTATAATATTTCATCATTATAATATTGTATAATATTTCATCCAGCAGATGGGTGATAATTTACCACTCTCTTATTGCTGGACATTTAAGGAGCTTTTAGTTTTTTATTATTACAATAATGCTGCAATGATAATCTCCCAGCGATTAGCTTTTTTCCTTTACTATTTCCCTAGGAGACATTAATAACTGTGGGATTACTAGCTTAAAGCTTAAAAACTCTTTTTTAAGTATTGGAAAAAAATCAAAAGGTCCATATATAAGTGTAACAGCAACGTATAAGTGTAGCTCTATCACTGCATCCTTGCCAGCACAAGTGTTACCGTTTAATTTTTTTCATTAATTGATAAATTTAAAACTGTACTTGTTTTAATTTGCATTTGATTACAACCAGAGTTCAATATTTCCTCTAATTTTTAGTTATAAAAGATGACACTGCTACTTCAGCAAGAAACCATACTGAGCATAGGTCAATGTTCAAGACAAAAAAATAAAAATAAAATCTTTAATAAAGTTCATCTAATCATGACATGAATAACTGTTGTTGTGCTCCATGGTAAACAGGCATTAATGGCAAGCAGTTCATGTAAGTGGCTATTATTACTATTATTTACACATAGCCAGACCCAGCATCATTAGGTTGTGGAAGAAGGTTGGACCAAGTAGATCTACAAGCTCTTCTTAAACCCTCATAAAGATCACTTGATCCCAACCCAGATGTGATCCAAAAGGCAAGTTTTCTTTCTTCCTTAGATACATGAACCCTCTATAAATTGGGCACCCAAAAAAGACAGGCACTGTAAATTTAGTCTGGCTGAGGGTGGGCCAGCACTTACTTTACTAAGATGAGGCCAAGTCAGATACGACTCAAAGAAACAGACACCAAATCTTTTATCTCTTTGCTCTAATTATTCCTTGAGTTAAGGATCTAAGTTTTCAGTGAGATCACTGAAGAACTTTTAACCCTAAACTAGTTCTATCTCCTTTCTCACAGAGAACATGTAAGGATTTATATTCCCATTTTCCTAGTAAACCTTACTAACTAATGGAGGACTGAGCTGGGAAACAGGATATAAGAGACTTCCCTCTAACATAATCTTTCTCTCCAACACTGTCTGAATTTCCATGTGTTAGAGATTCTCTGATGTTTCTAAGCACACAATTCTGGAAAGATTAAAGAAAGGCAAGAGTGGGAGGGTAAGAAGAGGTAATAATAATCCACCCTCTGTTGTGAAGATTAATTTAATTAACCTGGTTGTACATTCTCAGAATAATTAACTCTGAAGCATGCAGAGGATAGGAGTAATAGTTCCAATATGGAGAGGATATAGGGAAAAGCAAAAGCAGTTAAGTCACTGTGGATTGCTTTAAAAATGCATAGCTGAGGACAACAGACTAGGGGAGGAGGCCAAACCTTTGATAATAAAAATCTATGTTTCTATGGACCTTGGGAGGTTACAAAGCACATTTACATAGATCATATTACTTAATCCTCACAACACCCTATACTGAAACTGAGACCCAGAGATATTAAGTAACTTACCCAAAGTCACATAGGAAGTAAGTGGCAGAGCCGGGACTCGAACCCAGGTCTTCTGATTCCTCCTGTGTATTTCCAGCTCCCCTGGAGCTGAAGCAGGGGCAAAAAGGGAGGTGGAAGTAATTTGCCCAAGACCAGCCTTGCCCTCTCCCCTTCTTTCACAGGCCAAGCAGAACAGACATTTAACTCTCTCAGTGACCCCTTTTCACCAAATCCTTTCTGGATAAAAGCACACAGAATCTGAAAAAGTTTCTCAGCCTTGGGTCCAAGAATGGCAATAAGCATTAAACAATGTTAGCAGTTATTTTTGGCTATATCTTGCCATTTATGTGAAATTCACTGGAACCTCAAAGAATAGCAATTCTAATTTCAGAAAGTAAAACTTCTTTTTATAATGAAAATTACTTAAAGCAGTTTTCTTAAAAGTTTTTGTTTAGCAGTTTCAGTCAAATCTTTTAAACTACACCATTACAAAAATTATTTTGAAAACTGGCTAAGAACCAAGACACCATATCTACCTGTTACCTACTCTGTCGTCACTTTTTTCCTATCTTAATCATCTTCTCCAAGTGATTATTTTCATTAAACCAACTATAATCATTAGAATGGACAGAAAATTCACACATTCACTCTTTTCATAGCCAACTTTTTTTTCAACAAATAGAAAAAAATATGCATCATCTTATTAAAATTTAAATCTTATATTCATTTCTAAATTATATCTAAAATGTTTTTAATCTAGCTTTTTATAATTAAGTTTCTATAACAAAATTTAGACTTTCCAGTCTCTATTTTCTGGAATGGTTCCTTAATTCTTTTAAAGGAATCTTATGTTTTAATTTCCCATCTTAACTATTTATATTTCAAACAAGTTTTAAACACATTCATTGAGAAATGTTATTTCCTTTCCTAATTTCCTAAGAATACAGGATACAATTTAAATGGATTAGGCATAAGACCAATGTTTTTTAAAATATCATTCCTAGATCTTCTTGTAATAAGCTTCAATCCATCTAGTATCTAAAAGTCTTTCCTTTTAATGAGAACTACTATCAGTAGGACCAAGTGCAAAATAAGCATTTACACTGACCAGGGCATACAAAAAAATAAACCAGGGACATCAATGTATTTCTGCCCAAAGCTTTTAAAGGCTTTCTGAACTTTAAATGATGCTCTGGTTAACCAGACTTCATTTGAGCACCAGTCCTGTCTGGGTTGGAAAATACCCAACCTAATAGTTAAAAGCTACTTGACACTTTTAAGATGAATAAAAAGGAAAATACACACAAAACAAAGCAAAATAAAAAAGAAAGAAGATGAGGAGGAGGAGCTTGGACAAAGAGGAAAAGGAGAAGAAGAGAAGGGGAATAAAAAAAAGGAGAACAGAAAAAAAGGTTCACCTAAAGTAGATTTTAAAAACTTAGAATAAGGGCCGGCCCGGTGGCGCACTGGATAGTGCGCTGCTTGGGAAGCGCGGCAGCGCTCC
>NW_007734725.1:26815-28762 GCF_000696425.1 Galeopterus variegatus | reverse complement strand
TAAGAATATTTCCCCCTTCAGATCTCTCAAGTGAGCTCTGAAATTAGAGCCAAGACAAGCAGTTCATCTGATTTAACAACTGTTATCAGGAAAATAACAACAGAAGATCAACAGAGTTAAGCATAAGAGTTGTCTGTTTTCTAGGAGGCTTTGAATAACAAGCTTTTAACTAATTAAAACACTACTGTTCAAAGGCTTTAGAGGCAACACACTAACCTATTAGAAACAGAGCAAATACAAATGTTGATACAAAGCATCAATTTTGGTCTTTTAGGAGTCCTCTTCTCCACTTCAGAATGTCCATATACCCAATGGAATTAACGTACTTTGACACTTTTTTGGATTTAGTAGCTAATGCCAGCTTAACAATTTTAAAAAAAAAAATTCTGATTTTGCCTTAGACTAGATTACTGGAGAATAACTAATACAAACCCCAAAGAAAGTACTAAAATATCTTACTGCTGGAACATAAACAATCATGTGGGTTATTGGGTGAGAATTACAGAAAAAGAAATATAATGAAAGCTACAATGGGAGTCTCAAAAATAGCAACTTCTGAAATTTAATACATAAAAGTTTCCAGAATTAGAGTTAAAATAAAATTAAAAGATCAGTGAGTTGTGTATAATTACATGTGAAATAAAATCTTTATTTTTATGCAATAAAATACTATTACCAATGGTATAAGTACTTAAAAGGGACATAAAATTTCAGGAATATATTTTGTCCTCTATTAACAAAAACGTAAAGAGTCATGGAACATGTTTGAGGAGAAACTGCTTTTTATATACTTAGTCTCTATTTATAATATAAAAATACCATATTAGTAGAGTTTTGGAAAATCTAAAACAATATTTTCTAAACATAAATCTTAACCCATTTTATGGATGAAAAATTTGAAAACTAGAAAGATAAGAAAATAGTCAAGATGTTTTCCAAGTACCTCCTGTAGACTTCCCATAACAGGTTCTATACAGGGGGGAAATAAAGAGTTTTGTGAGCAACTAAGTTTGTGAAGCACTTTACACTATACATTTCTCTCTTGGAGATTTAAAATACATATCAAGCTGTTACAGACTCAAAGAAATCCTGTAACTAAAATGTGTACTTACTTTTTTTAACCTGGCATTTTCTAAATCTGTTTAACCATGAAGAACTAATGTTCTCAGAACACACTTTAAACAACCCCAAGCTAGACAGATGAGGCATGAAGAAATATGCACAAAAAAATGACTTGTTTTTTTATGCTGTTCTAAGCTGGTTAACTAGAACCTCTCCTTATGTTTACTCAATAAACTATATGAGTTTTTTTGTTTGTTTTTAAGGCAAATAAAATGTACTCACTGTTGCAGTACTTCCTTTCCCTTCTGAATGGAGCTCTTGGCCCATGACAGGCCACTAAGGGAGTTATTTCAAGCTGAGGTTTAAAACTCTCGCCAGTAGTTCCCAAATTTAATGGAACTGGAAGCTCTATGACACCAGAGCATTTCCTACAATGAGATACATCAACTCCGCTTTTACTAGAGGTGGGATGGTGAAAACTATTGCATGATTTACAGTACAGATCCAGTAAAGTTCAGGAAACTGGGATCAGTAGGAAGGGTAGTCCACACACATCAAAAGATACCACCCCCAAGAGGCAAAAAGAAGTTAAAAAAAGAAAATAGAATGAAAATAGAGAGAGATGACTAGGAAGATGATAAAAGAATACAGAGAATTAGTAGTAAGTAGAGATACACAGATGACCAGGTAAGATTTAAAAAGAGAATGCATAGTTGATGACTCATTATTGTATGCAATCAAATATGTATAAGTCCACCTTTAGCCCATCAGCATCAAGGTTCACCATCACTGACTATAGCAGAGAAAAGCTACACTAAAGGAGTTCCATCTGAAAGGGAATAAAGTCTATGGTGCAACAAGCAACATTATTTTTCTGTTTTTTTT
>NW_007734725.1:24465-25932 GCF_000696425.1 Galeopterus variegatus | reverse complement strand
AGTTGCCATTAATTAAAGGAAGACTTAGGTGATAAAAGATTAATGTAATATCTCCTGGTATTATTCATGTATACCAAAAAAGAATGCTGTGCATTTTTCAAACAGTTATGCTAAATTGATACATAATAATATTTAAATAATTTAAGGATTAAATTGATTTATGAACTGTAATTAAAGTTAGAAACAGATCAGAGTAGTATCAGCAAAATAACCTTAAGAGAAAGATAGCATGCCTTAGGCACCCTGCCATGCTATTCCACTTTGGAAATAATTTCACATTCAGAAAAAAGGATCAAATATTATTATAATCTATATACTTTCATTACTCAATAAAGGAAAACGCAGATTAACCAAAAACCTTTTAAAGATTTTTTTATATACTTTCTTTGAATAGCTCACAATATATTGTTGCCAAATATCAAAATTCAAACAATACTTTTGTACAGGTTTTTAAAATAGCATATTATTCTCTTCATGTAAATTTAAATGGTAAAATAAAATTTCATTGAATAGTATAAATAAATATAATATTAAATATAATATTAAATAAAATATTATTGAATAGTATAGCCGGGTCAAAACTAAATCTCAAGATTTTCATAACATTTCATTGGGTTTAGCTATCACAAACCGGATTTGGGTTTCAGGGTTTAGATATGAACAATTTTTAAGGTGACATACTTATGCATATGGAGTGCATTTATGAGTGAACCATCTCTCGCTCTATGTCAGCAGCTTTCATATCTCCAGTAAAGTGCTTTTGTATAATCTACAACCTCCTGTAGGAATCATAAGATGCTGGCTAACAGATGAAGAAGAAATAAATGAAGCACATCTAATACAAGACAACTTTATTAAAAGAAAGCTTAAAGATACCGCATGGAATCCCCAAGTTCCTTAGCCCATGATTTGAAAATTATGTTCTTAAATTATGTTCTTAAGCTAGCCATACAGTTTCATTCTTACTTACTCTGTGTTTATATTCCAAAAGAAAATAAGCACTGCCCATATGGCAATCTTTGAAAGAATAATTTCCCAAAATATGTATGGTGGAAGAAAACATATTTCAGTATTTCTATGACCTTAAATAAATTTTGCTTTTAGTGCAGAAATTTAAGTATGGTAAATTATATCCACTAATTTATTTAAGAATTGATCAGCAAAAATGAAAAACCTCTGGACTATGATGAAATAGATGCTTGCACTTTTTACTAAATACTAATTGGCAGAAACTCACTGTTACATAATTCTATTCTTCCTTTGAAGTTAATGGTTTCTATGACAATTGTCCTCTTTTTAATATCTACTATGATCTTTTGATATCAAATACAAACTAAATATAGCCTAATTTTATCACTATGCCATTAAAATTACTAACATGAGCTTGTTTTAATACATTTAAGATTCATTTTTAACTCAGTTTATATATCACAAATCTCCATCTCCCTCCTCATTAAATAGGTTAGG
>NW_007734725.1:21763-23835 GCF_000696425.1 Galeopterus variegatus | reverse complement strand
GGTTTTTTGGCGTTTTTTGGTTATATGTTTCTTTTTAATATTTTTATTAGTGGTAGAATAATTTATGGCTTTTTATGAATGTTATTTGAATCTGAAAAGATAACTTACAAATGTGCTTCCCAGTATGCCATTATAAAATAAATTTTGTACAACGTTACTTCAAAACTAAAACTTGAAATTGATAGTCCTTTTTTTAAAGTGTGCTAAGATGGAAAAATATGCATATAATTATTATCAAAAACAGAACTCAAACCCTTCTGAAAACAAATTTTACTTTTTAAATAGATAAATAGATACGAGCTTATTAAATTGGTAAAAATTTATTTTTATACTTTCTTCTTCTTCCACATTAATTTTTTCTTCAAATTAAGGTGGAATAAAATAAAGACCTATACATTATTTAAATTAAAACTTCAGTAAACAAGAGGATTTTCAGGCTGACCAGTTAGCTCAATTGGTGGTGTTAAAACACCAAGGCCAAGGGTTCAGATCCCTGTACTGGCCAGCCACCAAAAAATAAAGAAAACAAATAAAAAATAAAAACAAAAGGATTTTCTCCACTAATATTTTATTTTAAAGCTTCAAGAAGTAAGAATAAAGACCCTAATGAGATATTTGTTTATATCATGGAAACTGTGTTTTGTGGACTTATGCGAGTATATACCCCTTTACCTAGAATGGTGCCTGGTACCTAATGCATAGATGTGTAATGAATATTTATTGAATAAATGAACATTCTACAGGAAATCACTTTAGAATGAAAGATTGTTACTAATTAGATTGTTACTAAAAGACAGTAACAATCCACCTATTACTTTCCAGAATTACTGCCCAAGATGATGTGTATGTTATAGTCTTAGAACTTATCCATCATCTATACAATCATAATTCTTCTAATTGGAACAACAGCTGAACAGTGACCATTTTCTGGTAACAAGAAGCAAATACTATGAACTTTTAAAAAGAAAGTTTAGATACCATCATGTTCTAAAACATTTCTTGGGATATAAAACTCTCAATAGAACCAGACTACGAATATATTTGGAAGATCAGGACTTGACAGTGTCTTCCCAGGTTTACAACAGCAATTCAGAAGCATCAACCACAAAAGATTTGCCTGTGCAGGAGCACCAGGGTATTTTACAGTGTTTCCAAATTGTCTGTAGCATCATTTTCCTGCAACCAATTTGGAAAGGGCCAGCAAGGAACACCAGTGGCAGGTTTTCTTTACCCCTATTGATTTCTCATACAGTGGTAAGAAATACAAAATAGTATTATGGTTTTTTCCATATATAATTTTTAAAGTAATACATGAGACTCCATAATGCTTCATTCACTTTTCTAAAATAAGAAAAACCCTGGAATGTTCAAAGAACCCATTCTTTGGGGTGAAAAAAACAAAAACAAAACAAATTAAAGCATTTATCCAGTTAAGAATAAGCTGTGAATCTCACATTATGTATGATAATTAGAAAGTTCATTACAATACAGACAATAGAATTAAGACAGACTATCTTATGATAGCTAAAAGAACCAGGTGAAACCTTGCTAGAACAAAAAATTCAAGAGTGACTTATCAAAAAAGTTTAATAAATTATTTTGGAGGAAATAAGGTATTTAATCATAAACGTATTTTGGCCATCTAAAATACCATCATTGAGTATGTTCTGAAAGTAAAAAGGTGTATTCTGATGGAAAGAGGAAATAGATATTTGACCTACAGACAGATTTAAGGCAAATAATTCCTAAACCTCATGAGATAAACACTAACAATTAAAGTATTAACTTAATTTTTATTTTAATTTTCCATACAACAGACTATTAGTCATTGGGTCTCTTAATATTTCATGCTTTTTATTCCAATGATTTATCCTTTCATCTTTAAGAGACAATACAAGCAACTGATTTCTATAAAGTCTTTTGGTTTATATCCAGGCTTTTTTGTTTTTGTTTTTTGTTTTCTCTGCTAACTACTTAAAAATTTTTCACTAAATTATCACTCCTACATTTAGGAAAACAGGTAGTTTTCCAAAATCTTGTGCCAATAACAAACATTAAAGCTTACTAAAAGA
>NW_007734725.1:0-21112 GCF_000696425.1 Galeopterus variegatus | reverse complement strand
AGAATATCATTTCACACTAAAAAATAGTAATGCACATATGTAGTACAAGAGTTTAATTAAAAAATTAAAATTTCCACAATCTATAGCATTAGTGAATAATTGCGCTAAGGCCTCTAATAGCTTCCCTGCACTTTTACAGCCCTTTAATTTTTCTAGTAAGAATTACCAATTAGAGTTACCTTATTGATACAGTGAATGTTTTGCTGTTGATAATTTTGTACATCTTTACATTAAAACTTACTATAATTCCCTAGTTACAAAAAGTACTCATAGATCCCAACATCAATACTCTCAGAAGTAAGAGAACTCTACCCTAACTCTACATTACATGTACTGACAGCCACATAGATTCTATTTCTTCAGGGGCTTTTTATGTACATATGCACACATGTACTTTTTAACAATGAATTGACGTTAAGCTGGTGGCCTCTACATTTCAAGAAGGAGCCGTTTCTTTCAACTAAGTTAATTATTCAAGCAGATAAAGAAAAAAGACTGATCTTTTCCTCAAAACTGATGTGTATGATCTGAAATCTTTATGTTAATTTATGCAAAATCATAAAATATCATCACTTGATTATTTATAGGTAGGAGAAAAGAAATACCAGAATCTCCAAAAGACTTAGTGATTCTATCCTGTTTCTTTCTGTGAAATATTTCAAGCATTTTACAAAAGATTTTTAAGTTGACTGCAGAAAAAGAAAATAGGTTTAAAAAAAAAGGAAAAGAAAATAGTACAATAAAGCATAGATGAATATTCACAAATGGGTAGTAGGAAGAATATGAAAGTATCGCTGTAGTTCACAACAGTATCACTAAATGAGCTACAACATCTGATCAATTTATTGTCCAGCTAAGTTTCCACAGACCTAAAATTAAGAATAAATTAATGAGGACTACTAAGGGGGAGAAAGGAAAAGTCACTGACTGTAGAAAGAAAATTATCACTTCCAGACCAAACACCTCTGAGTGGGAGACCTACTGTGAGGAATAACAAATGTGCTCATCAGTTATGGCCACCCTTAAACAGCAAAAGGAAGGAGAGAAGAAATGAAGTAAAAAAGCTAAATTTTTCTTTAGGGAAAAAAGAATAAAATTAATCTCATTAAATCTAAAAAAATAAAAACTTAGTAACATAAATCTACTTTGAATCTTTGCTATGGCTAAAAACAATTAATTGGGAGCAAGTAATGAATAGCAAACTAGGACTCAACTTCTAGAAATATAGACTCAATAAATAGTTACTTTCAGCAAAACTAGCTTAAAATGTATTAATGGAAAAAACAGAATGAAGATAGCCATCATATGAGAACCAAAAGAATAAAAATATGATTATGTCAAGTATCTCCAAGAAAAGAAAGACATAAATTAGGTACTGATGGTATTTCAATCTTTTAGGGAAAAATCAGTTAACTTTAGAGAATGAGAATATAGTAAAGAACCTCTTAAGTAAACATATGAACCATTAGCAATGTTACACTGTAAAATATGAAATAATAAATTATCTAGAAAATGATAGTTTTTCTAAAATTAAAGACCTATGGCCCAAAACATGACGACTATTAGGTTTTTCTGTTGTTCTATTTATCGGGGTTTTTTTGTTTTTTTTTTTAAGGGGGCTAGAGGGGTATCATTGAAGGCATGACAGAAAAATTTTAAAAGACCAAAACCAAAAGCAGCTCATGAAAAACAATGTATGCTTCAATGATGAAGGCTACTGTTTGGATAATATAATATTCTAGCATATTTTGACATTTTAGGGAAACAGCAACAAATTAGGCTTCTAATGATAAGTTTATTAACAGCTACTCACAAATTGAAAAATAAGAAAAAATTTATGAAATTAATTCTAATGTGTCCTATGCTCCTGTTTTCTCCTAAATGTAGTTGAGAACCTTTCTATATACAGTCACATAAGTCCTCTATAAAATAGACTCCAGGAAGCCAATAAGTTCTAAATTACATCATAGCAGTTATCACACAATTTTGACCTAACATTTGGCAACAAAACTAATCAAATGATTATTAAACAGAGATATTTATATTAATCTATACACATATATATAAATGTATGCAGGAAATTCAGTGTGAATTCATATATAATTTAAAGTGTCTTTCCTGATTTTACATGTAACTAAAATAATAAACAATATACATGTATCCAACAGAGATTTAAATTTGATAAATACTGGACATAATTTAGTCAAATTTAAAGTAACAAATTGGGAAAGAACAAAAATATGCATAAAAATCCATTTTACACATAAAAAATTCTTAGCAAACATGTAAATAAGGGCACCTATTTCCAAAGCGTAATACAACAAAGCGTTACACAAGAAAAGTAATTCCAATCCATTCACTTTTATTGTAGTTCAGTGTAATTATTAAATTAAAATTTTACTTTGGAGACAGCCAGTTTTAAGCAAATTCAAAATATTTTTCCACCTGCAAAATTTATATGACTATGACTGATCTTTTAGTTAGTTATGTATTTTCTTCAAAATAGCTTATGTCTTTATACAGAATTTGGATCACGTACCCATGCCTCTGTTTGAATGGGCTTGATATTGCTTAGTAGCACCTCTTCATAGTTTCCATAATCAATGAATTTAACAACTGCTGTCATACCCGAAGAATGAAGAGCTTCAACTTCTGCTCGGTAAAACTGAGAAGGCAAAAAAGTATTTTAAATTTAACAAACAATATTCTCTAAGAAGGGCAATATTTAATGGAAATGTAAATCCTAAAAGTGTTACAATGTGAAATATTTTTAAGAAAGAAAACTTACCTTTGGATAACCCTCTAACATTGTTGGGAAGACAACTCTTATATACTAATCAGAATATATAAATATGAAGTTATTTATTTTAAAAATACAAATATATCACAAAAATAAATATCAAAGAAGAAGAAGGCTCACTGCTTCAGTCATTACAAGTGGCTGGAGTGAGGTAGGGATGTCAGGTAAGGAGTAAGGACATTACTTAGATCTAGGATTTATAGGATTTGAGACACTCCAAGCCTAGAAATTTTTATCAGTTTACCCAGTGTCACTTGGCTCTGAGAACTGATGTATATAAACAAACTCACAAGAAACTGATTTACACAATAACTGCAATTTTAAAATTTACCTGGGAGGAGGTCATCTAATTGGAAGAGCCCACTAATATAGGCCAACCTATTCAGGACCCAAATTATAGGTTTGAATGTTGCTTACTGAACAAGAAATGGAAACAGAAAACAATTTGCTCTTAAGGAATATTTTCCTCAAGCTAGGGTAGTTGGATGCTCTATTATAACACTGTCTATTCTAACAGTATCTCTTAATAGATTCACCAGAATCGGAAAATCCTAAAGGCAGCAAAAATTCGTATTCTCCAAATTCTTCTGAAAAAGGGGGTACCCCACAGTACACCAGGAAAGAGTTGATTTTTAACTAGTATATTAACTAGTATATTTAACTAGTATACTTAACTCATAACTTGTGTATTTCATATTACAAAGAAATTAAGTGAATCCAAGGTGTTTCCTTCCCGGGTCTGGATGCTAGCAAGTTTAGAGAGACTGTGCTGGAATTTTCCTTATCTTAGGATTCTTGGTAAACATTCCTCTCTCTCCTCTCTGCCTTTACTTCTTAGACTCATACTTTTGTGTTCTGTGGATTGTTTTGAGTATTTCTGGACATATGCTTCAACTGTAAGCTTCTCAAATTATGTCAGTTTTGGTAAATTCAACAAACACTGAGTCATGCTATATGCCAGGAAAACAAACAAGGTGATGCCCTTGTAAGAATTTATAGTTTAATCTTTGTCCCTTGGGATGCTGTGGGATTACCAAAGGAAAACAGTATCTCACTTATCTGCCTTACATCTTCAGCTCTCCAAAATATAGTCTGACAGTGAATTTTTTTAAAGCCACACTTAAGAAACCCTGCCCCCAAATAAAGACATGTATATAATTCCTTTTTAAAAAACACAAACAAAAAAAACCCTCACTGTTTAATAAAGACAATCCATTTAAAAAATAACTTCTAGGTAATGTGGAATGTAAATGTAATAAAGCTGTAGTGATATGGCAATTAAGCTGAGGAGCTCAGGAAGAGCTTCCTGGAGTGGATGACAATGGATTCAAGGATAAAGAGGGGCTAGCCAAGTAAAGAGCTGAGAAAGGTGTTCCAGGGAAGTTACACAGATATAAAACATGAAGATGAGTGTAGAAAACTAAAAGCTGTTTGAAATTAATTATGGTATAATATGAGAAGAAGGTTCATCCAACAGGAAATTAGACTGGATAAGTAAATAAGGGACAGATGATGGAGAGCAGAAGCATGCTAGAGTCTGTATTTATTCTACAGGCAAAAGATTTTAACTAGGAGGAATGACATGATCTAAGATTAGGATCATAGTCACAGCAGTATTGAAGACAAATTTCAGAGAAATCAGGTTTAAGGCAAGGAAAACAATTTGGAGGTTGTTACAATATTCCAGTTGAGAGGGGAAAAAGAGCTGAACTAGTTTTGGCACTCTAGAGGAAAAAGGAGAACTGCCCCCAAATTCTTAAATCCTTCTATGGAAATAAAGCTAGACAGAAGGCAAGTATTATGAGGAATTTTTTAAACAACAGATTATACTATTTGATTAATTATCTCCAAAACAACATTACAATAAAATTAAGAGGACTAATTCCTTTTCTTAAATCTTTACCCTGGTCTCGCACAAGAAAACTGGGAAGTTGCCTATTCTTGACGAAACATTTAAATGTTACCTCTTAAGTTAGGTGGCTTCAGAAGATAACTAATTCCATGTCTTTCACAAGGTAAATATTGTTTACCTTATTCCCAAAGCTTAATGGTGTAATCTATTTAGAAGCCAGTCCCTCACACTAAACTGGAAGTATACATCCAATTTAAGTCAAAGTAGTCACCTTAGAAGATCACCCAATTACTCTAAAAATATCTAACAGCTGAAACATTTTGGGAATTGTTAGGTACTGTCTTTTAGATGCTATACGACATTATTTTTAATATATTCAACAGAGGCAATAGATGAATTCAGCATTACAAAAATATCTAACAGCTGAAACATTTTGGGAATTGTTAGGTACTGTCTTTTAGATGCTATACAACATTATTTTTAATATATTCAACAGAGGCAATAGATGAATTCAGCATTACTGGTTTTTAGAGACAATTAAAATTAAGATTAAAGCTTTATTAATAATCTTATCAGGAATTTGGAAGCATCTGGGTAATAGCACAGCTAGAACTATCTGATATATCCCAACCACCTGGCACTTGGCTACTCAATTATGGTTGATTGAATACTCAATTAATATTTGTCGAACGAACTTGTCTGCTAAGTCCAATTATTTGAATACCTGCAGATCTGTTCTCTGTTGCTTCATTTGTTTCTGGCCAAGCATTCATATTTATTCATATTCACTCATTCTCTCCCTCCCTCTCTCTCTCTCTTTTTAACCATGGCTCATAATTTTTATAAGATGCCAGACACTGCAGATGAAATATTGAAGAGATTCTAGAAAATGTTATTTTTCTCAAAAAAAAGTATTATATTTTCTTTGGGCAGGCAGACAGAGTAAAAGCAGATATCCTTGATCCTGTAGAGGTTGGTTTTAGCTTTGTAAAGGGCTGTCTGTTTTAGCTTTGCCTTTACTACTTAGGGCATGATCTTTGTGGGATTTCAATGGAAAGGTCATTTACCAAGCCTCTCAAACATTACTGAGCTTGAACTCCAATGTCTTATTTCTCCTGCTCTTGTCAAAGTCACCAACAACCCCACACTGTCCAATACAGAAAATACTTTTCCATCCTTAATGCAACCTCTCACAGAAACATACAACCAGAGGCCATTCCCTCTAAGGTAGACACTGTTAGCTCAATAAACACTAATTTCCAACTATTTCACTTTTTCTTGTCTGTATCAAGAAGGAGAAACAGCTAAATATAAGGAATCCCCCACTACCCAAATCAAATAATAGTTTCTGAATTTTGGAAAGTAACTGGTCTGAGTTGAGAGAGTAAGAGCCTGGATACTGAAGAACACCTGCATCTGCTTTCCAAGCCTCAGCCTCCCCAATAGCCAGAGAGTGGCCATGTGAAATAGTTCCAACCAATGAGATTTAATTAAAAGTCTGTTGGTATTCCAGGCAAGGCATACAAGTAGTGCTGTCTCCTCCCCTCCTTCTGGTCTTGAATAAAGACTTGACAGCTATGGATCCTGCTCTTAAGCAAATATCCCACATTCATACAAAAACCTTAAAGGCCTATGTCATCTGATATACCACCCTGTACACTCCTTGCTGTTATTATCAGGTAATGCCTAACACCCTGCTTATACCTCAGCATTCACTGAAAACAACGGGGCCTGGTTCCTGATCCCAAGTCTTATTGCATCTTTATAAAAGATCCACCCAAATTCTCTAGTCTGAATCTCAGTTTCTTGAAATCTTCAGTTACCTTTATTTCTGCCACTCCCTTTAGCCATACTCTCTCATGGGCACACCCTTACCTTATCAACTATAACTACTCTATGAAATATTTATTTCAAATATTTTTTCCTTGACTTGATCCTCACATTCACCCGATCTTTCACTCTGTAACTCCCTTACATCTATTTTTATCATTTTGCTAATATCTCCAGTCCCCTCACCACTCTATTTTCCCATGAAAATGCCCCCTCCAGAATTAACTAATTAACAGAGTCAACAAATAATTATAAAATCCCTACACTGTGGGAGTAAGCAGGACTACAGACGAAAACCAGACAGACATGGTCCTGCATTCAAGGAAGTTGATATCATGGTAGGGGGAAAAGATCCCAATCCAGAAACCAAAACCAAAAATATTTACAAATTGTGGTAAGTTTTAAAAAGTGAACAAGGCACTAATAGAGAAACAGAATAATGTAGAAGAGAGGAGAGGGCAGGTCAAAAAAGGCTTCTTCTTGGAGGTGATATTTGAGCCAAGCCCTTAAAGTGGTAGAAGAGCATGTTGGACAGAAGGCAAAACATGTACAAAAGCCCTTCTCTCTGAGGGTCCCTCTGTCCTCTTCACCTTACTATTCTCACTGTACTGGTTGTCTACCTCTCAGCCAGGCTCTTACTTGGTCCACATCTTCTGGTCTTTTCCTTTCCCCCATGATTTCTCTTTTTCCCTTTTAGTAAGCATATAATGTAGAACTAAAGAGCGTTTAAAGTACCGATTTAATAATTATTTATTAATTATAAGGTAAGTAATTAACTTATATGCTCTTAATTCTTTAAAAAAGTAGGCTAAATGTGTATATTTTCTTTAAATGAAAATCTGCAGAATTTGATTTTGTGCCACTCAACTGACTTTCTTCCTTGTGAATCAGTACAATTTTACTATAAAGAAAAGTAAATACTTATAATTTGGCTAATGATAAGTGAAATAAAGTTCATCTTCACTTAATCACTTTTACAATATTTTTCTGATACGTAAGCTAAAACTAAATAAACCTAACCTAACCAAATCTTATGGGATAGATTCTAAGCATCCATAAAAAAAATTAAATGTTTTATTTTTCTTCTCTCGCATAAATTATATATCTATCAATCTGTTTAAAAAAACTTTAAAACAGGTACAATTGTGGAACAAAACTCACAGTCCAAAATGATGACTTTCTAGAAGTCTCACTACAATGTGACATTTAGTAATATTAATATATAACATCTTTATAGAATCCATACCTTGTTGTCTTCCCAATAAAGTGCAAAACATTCATCTCCAGGTTTCCACATTTTTGCATACTCCATAGGAATAGATGCTTCTGGTACTTTTTCTGGTTTAATTGGTCCAGATCTTCTTTTGGGCCCACTATTGTAAAATACTTTATCATCATAGGGCACGGCTGTAATGTGTCCTGCTGGCTTAATAGGTCCTACTCGTCTTCCTTTCATTTGCATTTCTGTCTCTCCATTTGGAACACCAGTGAAGCTATTACTTCGGACAGGATTCTGGTAATCGGTATTTACATTAAAATATTTTTCAATTTTTACACCACTGAAAGCTTCATTATTTATTGTTCGTGATTTCCTGTCATAAAAATGGTCAGGATTAGCTGTTTGGTTTTCTCTTTTCCCACGTTTTTGATTATTATAATCTAATGATTCTTGAGAAAGTGGATTTTCTTTTGCCTCTGTATACAATGGACCTCTTCCTGATCTGCTTTGCATAGAGTTATCTCTTTTTTTAAAAGTACCATCACTGTGCTGAGAACTTAAAGGATATGAAGTATCTTTAGTTCTGTCATATCTAGAATATGGTCTATCACACTTGATTCTTTCTTCAGCCCATACTTCAGATCCTGAAGAAGTACTTGGTCTCTCAGAAACTGTATTTCTAGGTAATCCACTGCCTTCTAAAACTGACTTTGAATTTTGGGTGTCTCTCTGAAAACGAGGAGGTTTTTCATTTCTTGGTTGCCTGGTATCATTTCGGGGAAGATGTCTTGGTTGATGATTATCTTTTACTCCATTTTGTTCAGTATTTGACAATCTCTGTTGTCCTTGATGAAACTGCTGCAGCTGTGACTTAGGTTCTGAAAGATAAAAGTATATCATATACACAATAAAATGAAGACTCTGAATGTATAATTATCTTAAAATTCCTAAAAGCTATTACATCAATACAAAATTACCAGACTACTATTTTAACATCTTCCTACTTCATTATCTTAATCCCTCTCTGCTTCCTTAGAGTCTTGTATTTCTAATCTAGTTTTAGCCACATTAGTGAAGTAA
Source organism: Galeopterus variegatus (assembly GCF_000696425.1). Taxonomy (NCBI): domain Eukaryota; kingdom Metazoa; phylum Chordata; class Mammalia; order Dermoptera; family Cynocephalidae; genus Galeopterus; species Galeopterus variegatus. The sequence goes on along the minus strand of NW_007734725.1, from coordinate 12,331 downwards.
AGCAATGATATGAACCATGAAAAAACAGAGGATAATCAAAAGTCATTTGTCTGTGTCACTGAATGCTTGCATTCTTATAATAGAGATATCTATATGTGTTATTTTGGTAATTCATTTCCCAAAATATTAATGAAACAGAACTGCAAATTGCTAACTCAGAAACTGCTATGAAACTGTGCAAATACAACTCTTGTTCCACTCCTCTTGGAATCCCACTCTAATTTAGAAGTGTATAGCTATTATAGTCATTCAACTTTTTGTATTACAAACAGATATACTAATACAGAGAAGAGTTAATAATTTTCCTGATCTAGCAAAGTAATTAGGAAAGACAGGTACTACTTGGAAATACAGAAAAAAGTGTCAAAAATGTTACTAAACATATAGTGTAAATAATGTCCTACTTGAAACCAAAAGAAGTAACATGGTATATATTCACAGCAGATAATTTTTAATGACTATATTTCACACAGTGATTTTTATTCCATTTTTTTGTGCCATGTCATTTACACATTTTCCCCCATTGTTTCACACAGCATGTCTATAACACCCCCAAAACATATTGATTGGTCTTTTGTGTACACATCTTGTTTCTCTTGTCATACATGATAATCAGCATACAGGTCATAATTACTCTTATATTTCCCTACGGTCACAATATTTCCAAAGAGGGGCACTATTGACATTTTGGGTGAGACTGTTACTTGCATTGAAAGAAAATTAACCTCACTGGACTGCAGACACTAAATGCCAAAAGCACCCTCCCCCAGCATCTCCAGTCACTGAGACTACCAAAACTGTCTCCATATGTTTCCGAATACCCACCGGAGACAAAAAGGTATCAGGTAAATTGTTTAAAACTACAGGAATAAAAATAGATCTTTAAAGGTTCTTGAGTGACAAAACAGGTCACAGACTAACATCAAGTCTCAAGAAGGCAAGAAAATCTTCTTAAGAAACCCACTAGAATTTAGAAGTCAATCTAATAGGCTTTAAATACCTTTAAGAGTAAGGAAAAATTATTTTCTAAGTAAAATTCTGTATCCAGTGAAACCACCCATTAATTGTGACAAAGAATAGATTTTTCAAATATGCAAGATTTCAAACACTAGCCAAAACCATTTAAAGAGAAATCTTTTAAAAAATCACTTTTCCCAAGAATATTTATATGCCTTATAAACATAACACGAATGTCTTATTTTAACAATTGTAGTCAATACTAAATTTTTCTTTAGAGAGAAGAAAAATGGTCACCTTTAGTTTCTACTGGCATTGTTTACTGCCCAAGAGTAAAGATTCAGGGAAGCAAGAACAGAAGAAACCATAAGCAGGACAGAAATGAGCATTTGCAGCAGAAAGCATGTATTGGTATTTGCTCCAGAAATCATTAGAAAATAAAACCAGCACTTGCCTCTTTTTGATTATCTGCTATGTATTAGGTACCCCACACTAGCACCTTATGCACATTATCAATAGTCCCCACAGTAATTTTATGATATAGATGTCATGAGGCTTATTTAACAGACAAGGTCCCTTGTATACTAAATTGAAGAAGTTTTTCAGTTCCCAAAACAAATCAAATAGAAAGCTATTTTATTTGCTGTCAGCTAGGTTTGAATAGATGTTTGGGGAGTAAGCTTTTCAGATCTGTGTTTAGGAACTTATTTTCTTAAATTATTCCAGTTGAACCACCAATATCTCTGATGGTCAGGAGATATAACTAAATTAGGTCATCATGACAGTAACTAAGTGTCCCAGACTATAGATGGACTATATAGAATAAAGGTTCAACTAAGCTTTGTAGATGTGGGATTTGATTCTAAAAGGAGATATAACTAAATTAGGTCATCATGACAGTAACTAAGTGTCCCAGACTATAGATGGACTATACAGAATAAAGGTTCAACTAAGCTTTGTAGATGTGGGATTTGATTCTAAAAGGGTTCATAGAATTTTTTATTGTCTCAAACCCCCTTTAAAGAAAAAAGTCAATTTAAAGCAAAAGATGATTGCTGCTATAAATGAAAAAATCATGAGAACTCTGAGAAACAGTGTAACACACACCAACAACACAACTGCAAAGATGCCCCTGTTCAAGCATACTCAAAATGCATGCAAAGTCCTTACAAATACCATCGCCACTGCCCAAAAGTCTAGTTCAGTAAAATGCCTCATACAGTTAAAAAACCAAATGAGCATAGCTCAGGGTACAGTTATAATAATATCCTGATTTTATAGATAAGGAAGCTGAAGAGGCTTGACCAAGGCATAGAACAGGGTGGAGCTGGGACTATCCATGCAACAGATTCCAGATCCAACTTTTAACCTCCCTGCTATACCTTCTCAACAAAGTTACCATTATGCTACTAGTGTTAAATCATTTAATAACCATGAGTTTTTTCAGTATTTCCTCAAGGTACTCAGGTTAGGATTACCATAAAAATATAGGATTACCCATAAAAGCACTGCTTGGGCAAATTAATCCATTAAATGAGAATACATCTGTTTGAGTAACTTAGCTGATTCTCCTCCTTGTCCTTCCCTACAAACAAATTGCAGGAATATGGTTACATTACAAATTTCATACCTAAAACATGCTAGTTCAACTGGATAAATTTTAATTTCTCTGCCACCTCTACAAACATTCTGTATGTCCTCTTCAGAGGGCTTTTCTAGCCACAGTTTTGCCTTTTCTTCATCAGTTACTAACAGTCACCCTAAAACAGAGTTTTGTTTTCTGGTGAAAGTGATGTCTTGTTCTGAGCATTTTCAATTTATTATGATCACACATACATCCATGCCTGAATAGAACCTGAACACGTCCCAGGCATCTTCCCTTTGCCTCCTCCTCAGGTTTCAGCTTAGATTTCACTTTTTCTGGGAGGTCCTTCTTCCCCGAATCCCATCGACACCGAGTCAGACACCCTTCCTATATGCCACAGTAACCTGCACGGCAGCAGCATGGAACAGACTCCCTTCCTAGACTTTAAGATCCTAACCTATGTTTTGTTTACTAATACATCTCCTCTTACACAGTGCCTGGCACTTAGTAAGTCTCAAATTAATATTGTGGTATAAGTAAGTGACCACTACTCTCCAGTAACTCCCAACATGAATATACATGGCTTTTCTAAAGAAAAACAATTTTAAAAATAAAGCTTACTTGTAATTATTGTCACTCATACCGCCATGGAGGTAAAATCTCTTATAATCCTTATTCTCTGTGTTTTCCTAACCACTTCAAGAGAAAAATATTATCTGTGTCACCTCTCTATAGGTATAATGATTTTTTTCTCCTATCAGGGAGATTTAAAGCAGGAGATGAGGAAATTGGGCATGGTGACACTGCTTTGTGGAGCCTATCATGTTCTTTGTAGCAGCTACATCTTACCTGAGTTATTACAGCTCTTAATCCTGAATGCTCTAAAATCCTAAAATATAAAGGACCACTCCTTATTTCTTTCCTTCCAACCTACCCTAATATATAAGTAAGCACTGCCAGTCACACTTCTCTGTTTCTTGTAAAACTCTTCTCAAGTTGGATCATTTTCATCTTTCTAAAACATCTTGGACATAAAATAACACAAGAATTGTTTAACCAAAGATAACACTGCAGTCTTACTATCATTCCCACACTACTCACTATCATTAATGCCTTCTGCTCAACTGCACCGTGGTGGACTTGGTTAAGTCAGGTAAGGTTCCCTTGTTGATAAATGGGGCATTTGCAGATGAGGCACTAGACTTGTGGGTCAAAAACCATTTAAAAACTATATGTTATTTTTATGTTATTTTTCCTTGAATTCAAATATTAATGTTTATTGAAGAAAATATACTGGAAAATTAGTAACAAAATATATAGCATTGTCATTTGTTATCAAACTTGTAAAAACTGAAGGAATGATCATGTGTGAGAAAAACTAAAACTGTCATATAGGAGGCATCAGTCCATCAAGTGCAAAAAACTAAATTTAATTTATTTGATCTTTTCTTCCAAGTTGATTAACATTTTCCAGGATTATGAATATGATAACTTTAGATTCAATATTATCTGTGCAACACATGTTCTTATAAATTTCGCATTAAAATTTAGCAAAACAAAAATGAAAACTCTTACAATTTTGAAGCCAAAACATGCTAGTGAAATTTCAAGCCACTTTAAGGGGCATGAAAATGAAAATAAAGAGCACTGCTAAAAAGAAAAGCCAAAGGAATGTCCACCTATGGGCTAGAATACTATTCTTAAAAAGTCATAGTACTACGATACAAAGGTTACCCACTGATGTAAAAGCTGATTCAAGGAGAATAGCCAAAATAACAGCTGAATAATCCTTCAATAGGTAAAGCGCAGCAAAACACATTAAATATATTTGCTATGAAAAAATGGTATAACTGATTAGTACATGAATTCACATTATAGCAGAAGCATAACACTTTCTAATATTCCTATGCCTGTTATACATAATTTTTTTTCACCTCAAAATTCTCACCTAATTTTCTCAATTATACAAATCAGTCCTTTTTGTGGAAAATATCTTAAGACACTGAAGATATTCTGTAATGATCACAAAACTCTTTGGCTATAAAAATTTGTCAGCTCAAAATTTAAATACAGTGTTTCTCTATAAAATATTATTTTCTCTATAAATTTATTCTGTATAAATTCTGACTTAGATTACAAAGCATAAACCAAAGACTATTTCTCATTCCTAGAAGGTACACATAAACAAAAGGACTTATTAAATGATTATGTTTTCCATTTGTTATAAAAATAAAGTAAAAGCTTTTAAAAATATTTTGGAGTAGGAAAGAAGAGAAATAACCCATCACCCCAAACCCATAGCATAAAATTTACACGCTACATTAAGTATGTTCATTTATACCACTCTCCTCAAAATAATCATTTTAATGTTTATATAGCATTTCATCTATTGGATATCCTCCAGCTTTTCTTCTAACCTCACCACTTCACTGACACTACCTTTGTCAAAGTCTCTAATCAGTGTTGTGCTGGACCCAGCTTGAACATTTTACAAGCATGTATTATTAAATTTTCAGAAAATGTGCAAGCTGACTTTTAAGCTGTAGTCAGCCAGAAATCAGCCATAGTGGGGGTATTTACACCACAGAAATCAGCTTAAAAAGCTAAAAATCTGGGCATCCTCCCTCCCGCCACTTCTACTCCCAGAACCAGCTGTTAAGCATTCACCAGCATGCTATCAATGTTATATAAACCCACTGAGCACTTTCCATCCCTACTGCTCAGCGTTCTCTTCACACTCCTCCTACCTCTTTGGCAGGTGCTTTCTTGGTCTCCTTTGCTGGCTCCTCTACCTCTACTTGATCTCTAAATTCAACTGCCTGCTTGATACCACTCCTTGGTTTTTGAAACTTAACATATCTTAAAACTGAACTCATGATTGTTCTTTCCTCCCAAAATTTATAGGTGCTTAGAAATGCAACATAATAGAAAGAGTTCTGAGCTAGGGAAAAGATAGACATTGGTCTAAATCTCTTTTCTTTAGTTCTTATGGATAAGATGTTTTCTTCTTATCTGTCAAATGGAAATAACAACATATATTTTACATTTGCAGATGATTAAATGAATAGAATGCAAAGCACCCAGCAGTCCCTGGCACATAACATATGCTCCATAAATGGCATCTATTATTTTATTTTATTGTTAATAAATGTTTAAATGAATGGACAATTAATTGAGGAGAAGAAAACTAGAATAATGGCAAAAATGAAAAAGAGGCTAGTGTGTTCTAGCATTCTGAGAAAAATTACAACCATCTTCTACAGATCTAAGTACCCAAGAAAATGAATTATATATCACATGCCATGAAATAAAACAAACTAAGTTAAAATGCTGTAGATTTAACATACAGTCCCTACAGCAGAGGTAATCTTCAAATTACTAATACACAATTATATTAGATATAACATCTACCCAGAAAATTTCAAAAATTCAGAGCAAAGTATATTTGGACCATTTGAATTTATGAGTGTCTCTAATAACATTCTAATGAAACTGGGATAAAAGGAACTTGCAGAATTCACATAGCCTAATTCATGGCATTTTATATAAACTAATTCTGAAAAACTAAGCCCTTTGCATTTGTCATCCCCTAGTAAACTCTGGAGATGTCTGTAGCTTAGTACTGGATACATTACTAGTCTAAGAAAATAACCACATATATAATACACTCAGAATAATTTAAGCTTCCTAAAAGATGCAGTCTAGAAATCACACATACCTAGCCAATTAAGTATGACAGTAAAATCATTAACTACCTTTTTAAATGTAATGACAAAGTTTAAATATAATAGTGACTTGTGAAGCAACACATCAACAGCAGGACAAGGTTTTTTCATTTTCTTACAAAGTACCCAGTTCCGAGTATTTTGTTACAAGCAACAGAAACAGACTAATACAGAAAATTGGTGCCAGAGAAGTGGGGTGTTGCTTGTAACAAATACCTGAGAATGTTGAAGTGGCTTTGGAACTGGGTGTTGAGGAGAGTCTGGAAGAATTTGAAGGAGCAGGCTAGAAAAAGTATAGCTGCTAGTGCGAGTTTAGAAGACAAGAAAACCAGGGAAAGTTTGGAACTTCTTAGAGACTGGTTAAATAGCGGTGAGCAGAATGCTGACAGAAGTATGGACAGTAATGGCTATTCTGAGAAGATCTCAGACAGAAATAAGAAGGAGCTTTTTGGAAACTGAGGCAAAGATCACACTTGCTATGAACTGGCTGCCTTCTGTTCATGCCTAAAACTTTTATGGGATGTGGAACTTCAATGTGCTCACCCAGGGTATTGGGTGGAAGAAATTTCTAAGCAGCAAAGCATTAAGGAAGCTACATGGCTACTTGCAATAGCCTATGCTGAGTTATGACAGAAAAGGCATGATGTAAGCTAGAATATATAATTAAAAGGGAAGCAGAGTGTAAAGATTTGGAAAATTTACAGCCTGGCAATGTGGTAGAGCAGCAGAGAGCATCTTCAGGAGAAATATGCAATGGTGCAGCCCAGTGTTCCATTTGCTAAGGAGATTAGTAGAGAAGAAAGGAATTATCAAGAGAAGGGAAAAAAAACCTTGAAGGTATTTCAGAGGCTGCCTCTTCCATTATAGGCCCAGAAACCTAAGGAGACAGAATGGTCTCAGGGAATAGGCCTCAAGTGTCCTCCATGCCCAGGACTACCTTCAGAAGCTGCTTTCTGCACCAGCACCCCGGCTACTTTGGCTTCTCCAGCCATGCTTAAATTGGCACCAGGTGTGGCCGGACCTGCAGTTTTGAAAGATACAAGCTAGAAGCCTCCGCAACATACACGTGGTCTTATGTCTGCAGGCTCGAAGAATGCTTGGAAGCCTCCACCCTGATTTCAAAGGTGTATTTAAAAACCTGTGGGCCCAGCAAGAGATCTGTCACAGAGGCGGATTCACCACATAGAGTCTTCACCAGAGCAATGCCAAGAGGAAATGTGGGGTCAGAGCTGCAGCAGAGAAACCTCACCAATGCCATGTCTAGTGGAGCCGTGGGGACGGGATCGCCATGGAGACCCCAGAACTGTAGAGCTACCAGCATATGACACCAGCCTGCGAGAGCTAAAGCATCACCTAAGTCCAGAAAAACCATAGAAGAGCTGCCTGAGGACTCGGAGGCCTGGTTTCCAAACCAGCTTGCAGAGAACATCAAACATGGAGTCAAGGTATATGATTCGCCAGCTCTGAGATTTAATGTCTGACCTGCTGGGTTTCGGACTTGAGACCTAGCACACCTTTCTTTCGGCCTATTTCTCCCTTTTTGAATGAAGCCACTGAATCTTAATCCCCACTGTAACTGCTGAGGGTGGGAAATCCTATTATGGTAATTGAAAGATAGGGCCTTGTAGAGGTGATTAGATTGTGAGGACTGTACCCTCATGAATGGATTAATAATGGTGGTCATGGGCGTGATTCTGAGGGCTTTAAAAGGAGAGTACATGAGAGTCTCTCTCCCTGCTCTGCATTCTGCCATGGGAGACTCCTGGGTCACTGTCACTACCAAGGCATTCACCAGATGTGTTCCCTGGACTTTGGACTTCCCAACCTACAAAACTGTAAGCAATAAATTTCATTTTCTTACAAAGTACCCAGTTCCAAGTATTCTGTTATAAGCAACAGAAACAGACTAATACAACCAGACATTAAGTAGCACTGCATAGACTATTCACTGTTAAGGGTAACAAGTTGTTTACAAACACAGTTGGAAACAATTCAAGTTAAGCTTAAAGTAATTTGCACTTAAAGAATAGAATGGGAGAAAGGAATAGGCCTTATAAGAAGAAAAAGTCAAGGGCTGTGAAGGCCATAGAGTTGGGTAGACATAGAGAGAAAGTGACAGCTACCCATTCCTTCTTTCTGCTGTGTTGACAGCTTATAACTTTACTCACATAGCAACCACTTATCTCTGGCTTCCAGACAGGCACTCTACCATCAATTTCAATCAATGCAGAGTAATGCTGTTTGTGGCAATTCGATGTAAATATACACAATAGTCCATACATGGGTAAACCTTTCTTGAGGAAACCCTTCACAAGAACATCTAGACTAACACATAGATATTCTCTCTTCTTGACCTAGTTTCCTGCCTCCTAATTAGGCTATTATCATTGTATCACACGTCCTTTGTACAGTCCCTATTCCTCAGTCTTCAAAATTCATGCTGTAAATCTATAAGCCAAACTACTTAAACTTCAAACTTGATTAAAAAAAAATAAAAGTAAAAAACACACTTGTACCAACTATCAAAGACCTGTAACTTGATGTGAAGTACGCATCACCCATTAATATTATCTTTACATCCACTAACATCTAAATATATAATTTGCATCTGGATATTATGTAGCATTTGAAATTATGTAGTCCTGTTAACCAAGATAAAATGCTACTTATCACAAAATCCACAGAAAATAGAATAATGGAACACCATGAAAACAGTAATATGTAGTGTAGTCTGGATTTTATCCTGTCAATGAGAAGACTCAATGGAGCATTTTAAGCAAGGGGGTAGTGAGATCAAATATGCATTTTAAAAGATCACTGACTACAATATGGAGGAAGGTATGATAACATTCTTCAAAGAACCGTGGAGGGTTGATGAGGACCTAAGGTAGGACAGTGGGGTTGGAGATAAGAGACTATGAGTGAAAGATGCGGTTGCCACTGCTGCTGTTGCTCATCATGATGGTGGTGGTGGTGGTGGTGGTGACGGTGGTGGTGGTGGTGGTGGTGGTGGTGGTGATGATGATGATGATGATGATGATGATGGTGGCATGAACTACCATATATGTGGAGGTCTATGTGTCAAGCACTATGCTTACCACTTTATATGCATCATCTAACTGGATCTCCCCAACAACTCTATAACCCTATGATAGGTGCTGTTATTATTTCCTCATTTTCTAATGAAGAAATTAAGGCTTATGATTTATATAACTCGCCCAAAGACATACAACTAGTACACATGAGAGTTATGAGTTTAGTGGTGGAATCAGTTTTATTTATCTCCAGCACCATCCCCTTCTTTTGGTAACAGAATCCTGCACTAAAGGACAGTGGTGTGAACTACTTTTTCCCCTTTATATATAATCGTGATGGAATCAATCAAGATGTCCTGTGCTCTCCTGTCTAAGAAGGGGCAGATAAAAATATAGGAGATGGAAGCTCTTTTTCTGTCTAATGTCCCAAGTATAAAGACCATTTTCTCATTTTTCAAAAATATTTTTTTTTAATTTTTACCCTATATCATGAATGGAGGTTTTATATCAGCAACTGTAGTGCTCTTTTCTCTGAGTCTCTTTGGCCTCTATTCCAGCCACTCCCCACACACCGATACCAACATCCCCAGCAGGACTCAATTCAGCTTGGGAATCAATAATAATACAAAAGGTATTTATCTTTTCCCAAAGAAATTTGCTTGCCAAATTGAAATGTCTTTTTACCTGAATATCTTTATATTTCATTATGCTGCCTTGTATGTTGGTCTTACGGTACACCTAGAGCTACCTGGCCAGTTTTTGTTACCACACAGAGATAGTCTGTCAACACAAAAAAGTAGAATTCAGAGATGGAAAAAGATTTTCCAGTTATATGAGCCATAAATTCTTGTTTTATTTGGATTTCTGTTGCTTACATGTTATAAAGCAAATTAACATAAAAATTGATGCCAGGAAATAAGGTGATACATGTGACAGAACCTAAAATGTAAAACTTATTTAGCAGAGGCAGGATGCAAGGCAGTGAAAGTCCTCTCATCCCCTAACTGGAAGTTGGCAATCCTCTTGCACACAGTAACCTATAGTCTACTGTCTTAGAACTGAGACCACCCTAATTAATGCAGCTGATGCTTTAGAAAACCTGGTATAAAAATGTCAGGATGATGGAAAGTACGGGTTACTTCAATTACAAGAAAAACAGGCTGGCAAGTTTGAAAACAAACAGGACAAGGACACAGCTAGCTACGAAGTGCTCTTTTAAACTATTACCAGAAAACCCAAAAGATTAAGAATCACATAATTATGTTTCTAGAGGGATTACAGAGTTCTTTGAACCAAGGATCAAAAGAGGAAAAGCAGGAAACACAATAGGAGATGAGACTGGGTCCTGGAAAGGAGAAGCTTGATCACTAATGACCATGTTCAACATTTATGAATATTGGATGAGTTCTTAGTTCCTACATTTGTTTAATTTAAACCTTATTTTCATTTTAAAAAAAATCTCCATTTGAACTCTATATTTCTCTAAGTGTTTGTCCTTTTCAGAACTAGGTCACTTGGATGAGTTCTTAGTTCCTACATTTGTTTAATTTAAACCTTATTTTCATTTTAAAAAAAAATCTCCATTTGAACTCTATATTTCTCTAAGTGTTTGTCCTTTTCATAACTAGGTCATACTCTCTATTCTACCTTCCAAAATTTTGACACAAAATAAAACTGTGAAACACAAACACAAATAAAACTAATGCAATTAAAAAATAAGCTACACAACAAGTGGATAGTAGAGGAGTATGAATTTAAGAATTACTCTGTCCACTTTTTTCACAATGCTCCTTGATATCCATTTGGAACACCTGTAGAAAGCAAATTAAGTTTGTCCTGGCCTCATTCAGATGTAGAAAGTTAAAATAATAAAGGTACTGTCTCAAAGCATTCCTTCTACCTATCTCTGGCCAACGCAGTCATCTCCATGGCAATGTTAAGAACAAATCTACTCCTTCTGTCCCAAGTTGAAACTTAAGATACATATTCCCATTGTTCATTGTTTCAATGGCAATTATGTATCACTGAAGTGACAATATTGAAAAACTTAAGGTATAAAATGACATAAAAACAGCCTTTTGAGAGTTAGCCTGATAATCTAGCTATCAATTATAATATCTAGTCTATAATATCAAATTCGAAAAATCTATAGAGGCCCCGCCCCTGTGCCCTGAACCAGCATCATGCAGGTGGGCATGCCAGTACCAGCCAGCAGAACCGCAGCTCCACGTGGCTCCCTCACCCCTCTCCACTATGGACCCAGGCAGATTGGGAGCTACATGCCCCACCCCCACACCATGAACTGGCACCATGCAGGTGAGCCCACCAGGGGTGGCTGGCAGCAACACTAGCCAGTGGAACCACACAGCTCCATGCAGCCCCTCATCCCGCCTTAGACTTAGGGGGGAGCACCAGGCTACAGTTCCAACCCACCGAGTTTGGCCCAGCAGAACTCCACACACTAGGGGCTCATTCTCCGACCAAAGAGACTAGAATGGGAACCAAGGTTGTTTAACATAACCACCACCACACCTACTGTCAAGCAAAGACAATTCACCCCCCACGGTGGCAACCAAGGCCACTCCACAGCCAACCTCAGTGTAATAGAAGAAGCAAACCCACTAGCAAATGACCAAACATCAGTGAAAAAAACACTAGAAGCACAAACAATCGAGAAGAAATGACACCACCAAAAGGATACAGTAATGCCCCAAAGTCAGACTCCATGGACCAGGGAATCCTTGAAATGTCTGAAAAAGAATTTCAAGCAATTAGGAAAACTTGAAGAAATAAAGGAACACTCATTTAGAGAACATGATGAAACAAGAAAAAACATCCAGAATATGAAGGAGGAAATCTACAAAGAGATTAATACTGTAAAAAAGAATGTAGCAGAACTTCTAGAAATGAAAGACTCAATGAAATAAAAAACACAACTGAGAGCTTGAGCAGCAGGATAGAGCAAGCAGAAGAAACAATTTCAGAGCTTGAAGATGGTCTTTTTGAAATAAGTCAGAAAGACAAAAAAA
>NW_007734724.1:121213-144370 GCF_000696425.1 Galeopterus variegatus | reverse complement strand
TGTTTCGGATCACGTCTGTGCAGTTCCTCTGCTGGCTCTCCCGGCCTTTGCCGTGTGAGCTGCCAATATTGTTCCCGCAGCCGGGCCTGGGCACCCGCAGGAGTCCTTCTCCATGCCGCCTCCAAAACCTCGAACCCGCTGCCGCTTATTTGTCGATGTAGGATCGTTGTTGAAAGATTTATTCGTCCTTTGTTGCTCTTGGAAATGCAGTCAATACTCTGGTATCACAGCACACAGCTCTCAGGATCGCGCTGTTTCCTGACGCGGGCACTCCAGACCCGTCGCCATTTTTTCTCGATATTGTTGATTTTTAAAAATCCAACAGGAAATAAAGCAGATATAATAAATGCAATCTCTCTTTTTTTTTAAGGAATTTTATTCTCAGGAGAAAGAGGAAGGTTTATAGCTAAATTTGTATGGATGCAGAGTTGAAGAAGGTATTAAAAATTATGTCTATATAAGTATAAAGAACAAGAAGAAATATTAAAATTAGAATATAAGAACGGGGGATAACCCAGAGGCCAGGCAAGTGTTGAGAGGCATGAAGAGCACTGTGGAAATGTTCTTGGGCATCTGAATGAGGGTATGAGCGCATGTGGAAGTGTGCTCATAGATGGATACAGTAATTGCATAAACTCATATGTGAACACTGCTGTCGTCTGAATGTTTGTGTTTCCTGCAAAATTCACTGAAAACTAATCCCTAATGTATTTGGAGGTGAGGCCTTTGGGGGCTTCCTTGCCCCTTCCACCATATGAGGACACAGTAAGAAGGCACTGACTATGAACCAGGAAATGTATATTCATTAGACACAGAATCTGCCAGCACCCTGACCTTGGACTTGCCAGTCCTAGCACTGAGAGAAATAAGTTTCTGTGGTTTATAAGTGTAGAGCTAGGGCTGGGTCTGGAGCCCACAAACCCCTCGAGCCCATTCACAAACCCTTCATATGAAGGTCTATGTGATAGGTAACTGGCAAAAAGGTCCTTGGAGCTTAGGTTGAGGTAGGAATAGTCTTTATTCAGTGCACACATGTCCAAGAGATAAGCAGTACAAAGAGAAACTCAGAAACTCCACTGCTGGTGGCAAAGTCCAAAGAAAAACTGAAAAGCTACCAGCAGAGTAAACATGTTCTATTTTTAGACATGAGCTCTCTGCCAGCCAGGCTGCTTCACAAACCGAAGAACACACAAAAGCAGTTAATAGAAAGATACATTGGCACACATGCACACTAACTCCACCCACACACAACTTGATTAAAAGAAATGTTGAGGGAGCCTGACTAAGTTATCCTATTTTCCCCACAATAAGGTACCCAGTCTATAGTACTCTGTTACAGTGGTCTGAACAGACTAAGACAAACACTAACCCTTGACTGTCATATTTTGTCTAATTTAGTGCTCATTCCTGGGTTTGCAGGCTGCTGATTGTAATACAGGTCTGACTGAATGAGAACTCTTGTCTGAACTACTTGCAAAATTAGTATGGAGAAAGTAGCAATGTGTATAGTTTGTCCCATGTTCAAAAATAGGAGAAAAAAAGCTAAACAGTATTTTGTTTAGGAATGATACATAGAAAAACTTTAAAGGCTACAGGGAACATTTAATATAAAATTCAGGATGATGGTTACCTTTGAGAGAGGGAGAGAAGAGTATGTAATTTCTGAGGGGACACCAAGGGGTTTCCGAAGTGCTGATAAAGTTAATATAAGTGGTAAGTATGCAAATATACATTTCATTATTCTTTACATGCACAGATAGTTTTGCATTACTTTCATGCATGACATATCTCTCAATGATTTTTCAAAAATTCTTTTGGTAAAATTTAGATTGTTTTCTCTTAGCACTTTGAGGATAGTATTCTAGTATTTTATGGCTTTCTTTTTTGCTGTAAGAAAAAAAAAACATAAGAAATCTAAGAAGAAATGTGTGATATTCTGTAGCTCTGGGTCCTTGGTCTTTTCTTCCTGATCACCATTATTGTTGGGTATCCTGCAGTTTTACTCTGTGTATCAAGGCATGAATGTCTTCTTATTTTTTATATTTAGCACACGTGATGTTACAACCATAGTTCTCATAATTTCTGGAAATCATCAGTCATTACCTCTTTTAATATTTTTTCACTTCCATTCATTCTATGCACTTCATTTAGATTTCTACTTTAATAATTCACACTTTCTTATTTTGCTCTCACTGACCTGAAACCCTTCTGATTTCTTCCCTCTCCATATCTCCTGGGCTGTGTTTTCTGAAAGTTTACCTCACAGGCCACAAATTCTGTCTTCAACTCTCTTCAGCTGAGACTAATCTGCTGCTTGACATTTCTACTGAGTTGTTAATTTTAGTAATTATGGTTTCATTTCTATGTGGTTCTTTTTCACATGTGGTGTGTTATTTAAAATAGTTTCTTCCTGTATTTTTAATTTATTATATATTTTTTAAAGTTTTATGCATGTGAATGTTATATTCTGTTTTTTAATATTCCACCGTTTTGGGACTCTACTGATTATGTTTATTATTATTATGATTATTTTTACTCTAGCTCAGTTGAATTTCTTTCCTCTTGAATTTGGATTTTTCTTTTTTGCTCCTGTTTTGCTAACCTAATTGATAGAAATCCTGAGCAGATAGGTGTGCAGATTCAGTTCCCTCTGCAGGCAGGGGGTAGGTGGGGGACTACTAAACCTGGGTACAATCTCATTTAGTCAATTGACTTGAAATTTCCCAGTTATGATGGTAACATTAATTCAAATTAAAGAATGTTGTGAGACTGGGTCTCTGTCACAAATTCTCAGGGGAAATTATTATCATTGAGGTTTTGGTCATTCATTTTTATAGCAAACAAATGAAGTAGAGCCTTAGAAAGGATAGAAAGAAAAATGTTTTGTTTTGCCAAGGGACAGAAAATGTGTGTGTGCATGTGTGTGTGTGCACACTTAAAGATTACACTTTAATTTTAGGTATATCTTTTAAGATTCCCAGTTTTATGTGGGAATTTCAGGTTATCTTTCTTACTTTATTAGACTGAGGCCATTCTTATATCTTCCATATGCTGTGAACACCTGAAACTTAGTTTCCTGTATTGGCGGCTGCCCACAGGGTACTTCGGCTCCCAGGTTTGTGAGTCACTTTGCCTGCACACGCAGATTCCAGTGTCTGCTGTGAAATGGGTGCAGGAATGGGAAATGGGAGGCAGAGGTTTTTGCTAATTTCTGGTACTCCCACTTGAGTTTGTCTGAGTTTGGCAAATCATTTAAAAATATGTTTATTATAGTTTACTTAATCTCTACGTGTTTTGTAGCAGTATAACTAGTTTGCCTTGCTGCCCATTAGCAGAAGTCAGACTTGGTAGGCTTTACTTTTTTAAAAGTTTTATAAAAAAGTGAGAAAGTTTCTTACAGAAAAACAAGCCATTTTTATTTAGCTAAATGACACAAGGAAAAGAAAGCAAAGAAATTATATTTTTCACTCTATGGGTTTTGGAGTTAAACTTTCAATCAAATGTCATCTACGAGGTTACTTTCAAGTCTCCACTCTTAACAGGATCATGTTGACTACTGTTCTTAATTTCATTTAAAGTCAATTTTCCCATAGATACATTTCAAAAAATTCAAATATGTGATGCCTTTAGAAAAACACACGGGACAATTCCATTAGCTTCACAAAAAAAAAAAAAAAAAAAAAAAAAAAAAAAAAACCTTAAGGATTTTTTACTTTGTCTTTTTTGTGTGTGTGTGTGACCGGTAAGGGGATTGCAACCCTCGGCTTGGTGTTGCCCACACTGCGCTCAGCCAGTGAGCGCACCGGCCATCCCCATATAGGATTTGAACCCGCGGCGGGAGAGCCGCTGTGCACCCAAGCGCCGCACTCTCCCGAGTGAGCCACAGGGCTGGCCCAGGATTTTTTACTTTGTATGTTCACAAATATGGGGATTTCTTTTATAACACTTATGAGTCTCACTAAAATTTTTTCTAAATTCACTTTAGAATATTTCTTATTTCCTTTCAATAATTGATTGTACAAAAAAGAACAGAAATAATACAGTACGGATACATTAACTCTTGGAGTTTATTTCCACAAGAGCGAAAATAAAAATCTATTTTTAAGCTCATTGAATTTCAGACTTTCATTTTTACACATGCCATGGGATACCTTCAGAGCAGTCAATATGGTACAGATATTTTATTTCTCAGCTGGAAACATTAAAATTAAAAAGGCATCTGAAAATGACAAGTTTAAAGAATTCCATTACGGAACTTGAAATGCCATGTAATGCGATCAGCCTCCCAGAACCTTAGTTAAAATTTTACAATTGAAAATAACTACAGACTAATTTAAGTGTCCTAAAAAGTGGACTCTCCTTGATGCATATGAATCTATGACGTAAAAGAGGAGTAGGGTATATCAAAGAATCCTCATCAAACAAATGAAAAAGTAAGCAGGAAAATTAAATCACTAGTTAAATTTAAATGACGTTAAAATAGCATTAGGTTTCTTAGCTGACAAGCCTGGTAGAGAGCACTGCCAACATATTTATGATTCTGTAATAATAAAGAAAGATGAATAAATAAAACATTTTTGAACCAAATAACCATTTGCATGTTTTAAGTAGCAAGGATAAAAACAAATGATTGAAAATTTTCAATTCAGTTGCATAAAAGGAGTTTTGCAACAAAGAGTGCCATCTTATATACCAATGTACAATTCGATTACCATGTGAGGGTGAAAGATGTTCATCAACACAGACTCAGAGGTAATTTGATGCTCTGCCTTTTCAGTGCCCAGTACTAAGTGAATAAAAATCCTGTGGCTGGACTTAAGCACTATCTTAGAATGATTGTGAGGCTCCCAGCAATACTGGGATGTTGAACTACACATGTTGGAGCAGCTGTTTTCATAACATCCACGATCTTGTTAAAGAAGGGACTCCCACAGAGTAAGGACAGCTATAGGTAATGGAGATCCCCTTTAAACACAAATCATGGGACCTACCCCTGAACTGTGGGCACAGCATAGCCCTGGAAAGCTGGAACTGGCACAGAGTCTGACAGCTCACTGAGCACATGTTGTGGTTAGATGTAATCTAAATCTCAGGGTATCAGGAGCCATAGGCCCTGCAGTGCTGAGGCTCATAAATCAATGAGCAGTCCTCAAGCATGCTCAGGATGATGGGCACTCGTGCTGGGGCATTGATCTTTTTATACAAACCCAAACTGACAGTAGTAATCATTGATCGTACTTCTACATTAAAAATGTGCATCTTCAAAGTAGCAAGGTTTGTAATCATTTTATGTATGATACATGAGAAAACATTCTTAATTTCTCTAAAATATTCTCTAACACATCACAAAAAAATAAGTGGCATGTACTCAACTGAACATTTTAGGGTATCTTATTGTGATTTAAAGAATAGAGAAAAGTTAAAATTCTGACTAGTGTCACAATTATTTTTTATGGGGGTTATTATGGGATAGCATTTAAATATTAATTAGCAGCAGTCAAATATTAATTAACTGAAAGGCCACTCAGCTTTTGAGAGGATGCATCCCAAACTGAAGGCTACAAGAGGAACAGTTAAATTCACTTCTAAATAAACATGATGGTTCACACGTGTTTTGCCATCAAGAAATCAAGTGCTCTCAAAGGCAGAGCCACTGGTTACCAAAGGCCACTGTCTCCACTCACACATTTGCATGTGCTTATAACAGTGCATGTTCCTTTAAAGTATGTATGTTTTAAAAAGATTTTAATAAAATATAGTCATTTTAGCATATATAAGAAGATTTTGACCAACTAACAACTTTTTCATTATGCAAAAGTTAGTTGTCTTAGGCTGAAATCTTCCTCCCTTCCTTTCTTTCTTCTTCCTCTTTTTTTTTTTTTTTTTGGTTTATATTGTGATAACACATAACATGAGATCTACCCTTTTAGCTTATGTTAAGTGTACAGGACAGTAATGTTAACTATAAGCACAATGTTGTACAGCAGATATTTAGAATTTTTTTCTATATGACAAACTCTGTGCCCATTGAAGAGCAACTCCCTATTTCTTCCTCTTCCCATCCCCTGGCAATGACCATTCTACCTTCTGATTCTGTGAGTCTGGCTACTTTAGATACCCCTCGTGTAAGTGGAATCACATAGCATGTGTCCTTCTGTGACTGTCTTGTTTCATTCAGCATAATGTTCTCAAGATTTTCTTCTTTTTTATGGTTGAATAATATTCCATTATATGTATGTATGACATTTTCTCTGTCCATTTGGACTACATCAAACTAAAAGCCTTCTGCATGGCAAAGGAAATAACTAGCAGATTAAAAAGGCAATTTATGGATGGGAGGAAACATATGAAATGTAAGGGGCTAATACCTAAATGTATAAGGAACTCCTACAACTCAATAGCAGAAAAACAAAAACAGTAACAAAAGACTTGATTTAAAAAAATCAAAACCACCATGAGATACCACTTCACACTTGTTATCACGGCTATTATAAAAAATAAAGCAATAACAAAAACATACAAAACAAAACAGAAAATAACAAATGTTGACAAGAATGTGAAAAAAAAAAAGGAAGCTTTGTGCACTATGGGTAGGGTGTAAAACATTGTGCACTACGGTAGGGTGTAAAACAGTGCAATTGCTGTAGAAAACAGCATGGAGGGTCCTCAAAAACTTAAAAATAGAGCTGCCATATGATCCAGCAATCCCACTTCTGGGTATTTGTACAAAATAATTCAAATCAGATTCTTGAACAGATGTTTATACTTCCATGTTTGTTTTAACATTATTCGCAATAGCTAAGAGGAGGAAAAAACCTAAATGTCCAGCCTGACTCTATTTCAGGCTAATTTTTTCCTGATTTTCTCGCAATATCTTAGCAAAACTGTTTCTCAATTTCAGAGCATATAAATTGAAGGGGAAAAAATGCAGCCCTGGAACTTAGCTCTCACTTTTGTCATTATTTTTTTGGGGGGGCAATATATTTTCATTTAAAGCATTGTCTCTCAAAGGGACATTTTAAGGGAATCATCCTTAGTAGGAATGTGATAGTCTAAAACTCAACAAACTACTACATATACAGGCTATACCATAAAATTGTCTGTTATTTGTATTCTGTGCATATTCATCAGGGTTTGTCCTTTCTCCCCTTTCATGCTATAATGTCACTTTTTAGCAGGACTGTCAAATACACTTCCTTTGGAGGAAAACTGACCTAGTCCGTTGACTACTTAGTAAGTTGTTTTACAGACATTTGACATGACACTTCGATTTCAATAAATGTTGGTTGACACTTAATATACAATAGTATTAAAAGGGTAACAAATCTGCAAGTCAATTTTGCTTAGTTAATGGCTTTTTCTGAATTGTAAATGCATGAGTCTTTCTGGTGATTATAGTAATTTAAACATTAATCACTGATATTTTATGGGAAAAACGTGCATTTAAATTAAGCTTTATAAAGTAAGAGCAAATAAAGAAGTTGTTTCCACTTAAAGTATGACTTATTGTAAGTTTGACTCAAGTTTCTTAAGCAAAGTTGGTTATTTGACCGTGAATTGTGAATTTAAGAAAGAAAGAAGAGAAAGAAAGAAAAATACAACACAGCAATAAGACTCTCTCTCAAAAGACCAGAAGAATATTGAGATGGATGGATAAGGAGAAAAGGAGTTTTTGTACCTTCCTCCATATTTTCCATACTTTACTGAAAACCATCCTGGATAAAAACACAGCCAAGGAAGAATATTTTGTTTGTTTTATAAATGTAATTATAAGACAAACACTTAGCCATCCTTGCAATTTGACTGCTCCCTTGAACCTTTTTATATGGAAATTATGCAGTCATCATTGAGTGTAGAACATGTATTTCTCTGAATTTAGATTTTCATATTTGCCAAGATGCTTAGGATTTAATTAACTTAATTTCTGATAGACTATTAGGCTAAAAAATAAGAAATAACAGTATAGAGAAGGAAGCCATTTAATAATAATAACCAAAACAATGACAGCAACAAAACTTACTGACTACACGTCTCCTATCACTTTTCATCAGTATAGAGTGATTCTTAAAAGTAATTATTGCAAAATTAAAAGATATAGGAAATGTAAGAATGAAAAAGGGAATGCCTTTGGAAAAATGTGATCCTATTCTACACATGGGGCAATCAACTCACTGTTTTGTTTGATTTTGTTAGTTTGCTTGTATACTATTATCTTTTGGCAATATATAGTTGAAAATATCTTTATAGTATATACTACACCTGTTCAAATAGAGGCATTGATCATACTTTTTCTGAAACTCAAATTGCCTAAAGTCTTTTTTTTGGGTGGAGGGGCTCCTTTTCATAGAGATGCCATAGAATTTATCTGTCAATTCCCTTAATAGAATCACAGTGTGTTTCATTTCTGTAGCTTTATTTTTCATAAACAAAAATTGGAGGGAGAACAGTCTAAAATATTTGAGGGATAGTGAGTATAAAATTTTAAAGGTTACAATATGACTCAGAAAAATATGAACATTTTGAAGCTATTGTTAAGATGTGAGCTGAGTGCTGGGCTGGTGACATAACAAATGCAATGCAATGATATTCACTATGCACCTGCTCTGGCCCAGGTGCACGCCCTGGGAACAGAGTAAAGGACAAGAGAGGCAAGGTCTCTTTTCTCATGGAGCTTGTATTCTAGTTGGAAGAGACAGATGATAAACAAATGTAGAGGAATAAACAGCATTAGCCTAGTGCTGAGTGATATACAGACAAATTTAAAAGGGTGATGCAATAGAGAGTGACTGAGTGGCTTCTTATATTCAACTGAAGAGGTGACATTTAAGTTGATCTATGAACAATGAGGAGCCAGCCATGTGAAGGTCATCATAAGGACCTGTGCATATCTGTGTTGAACTTGCTTAGTGAATGAGCATATGCAGAATTTGAAATGCATGAGACTTTCAGGTAATGATAGTAATTTAAGCATTGCAACTGGTAGTTATTTGAGAAAATTGCTTGTATGACCAAATACGGAAGGAATAGCTCTCTCCAAGTTCCCAAACAGATCTCAGTTCAGCAACTTTGACAAAAATCTAAAGAAAGCCCCACCCACAAAAAGTCTGCTGGGCAAAGCAGATAGAGAAGCTTGAGTTTCAGGGTAGAGAGAGGGGACAGATCACTTAGCTTCATAAGCCAAATGAATATGCAAGAAATCGCGTGAGGGGGCAGGCAACAGGATAAGGTAGTTTTACAAAGAAAATATATTTTAGTTTTAGGGCATGGATGAGGAGAGGTAAATGAGTAGTAGCATTTGGTGGTGTTAGTGAGGCAGAGAGTGGGAAGGCCCCACACAATGCTGACTGTCCCCACTGAGGTGAGATTAGAGGAAACCCACGATAGCAGGTCGGGACCAGTCTTGGAGCAGCTCTTGTGTGAAGGACATGAAGCGGGCCTGCAAGAGTGAGAGGATAATCTCCAGGGGAAAGATCATCCTTCTTCTGGGACTGGGGAAGAGTGGAGGTCCTGGAGATTTTCAGTTTTGTGGGTCCTAAAATGGATGAAGTGTGAAGAGATGTCGGGTTGGGGGTTGAGTAGAGGGACCCCTCTGGCTTGATGTTAACAAATTCTTTGGGTAAAGTCTCAGGTGCTCATTTTCCAAGGATAAGTGATGCTAAGGGGCCTTTCCTAGTACTTTTACTGTCGTGGGGGTGGTGAGAATTACTGTATAAGGCCCTTCCCAGCATGGTGAGAGGGGCTTTGGGATTCGGGTCTTAATATACACTTGCAGTCCCAGGCTCAGTTTAAAGTCTGAGGGGGTGGTGGGTAAAGGATGAGGTAATAGAAGGTTGGCCTGTTCTGAAGAAAATCCCTAATGAGTGAAAGAGTAGGGAGATACTGTCCTAAAGGCAATGAGCTGGAAGGGAGAGGTGTGAGAGCGAAGGGTCTGCCATACATAAGGTTGAGGGAGTTGAGGCCTGTAGGTGTGTGTGGAGGTGGTCAGCCCATAGGCGA
Organism: Galeopterus variegatus; assembly: GCF_000696425.1. Classification (NCBI taxonomy): domain Eukaryota; kingdom Metazoa; phylum Chordata; class Mammalia; order Dermoptera; family Cynocephalidae; genus Galeopterus; species Galeopterus variegatus. Next base: position 134,374 of record NW_007734724.1, on the reverse strand, counting down.
GTGAGTGACTGGTAAATAGGCCAAGACAAGCGATGATTTCTGAGTTGAGAACATGCATTACTGCTGTAGCATTGTAGGCAGGAAGGGGAGAGAATTGACTTGGCCCTATGGCTGAGAAGTTATGACTGTTTGTTGTCCAAAAGTTAGTTTAGAGCTTTCTTGTGCTAAAAAGGTGGCTGCTGCCAAGGCCTATAAACAGGGGGCCCATCCTTGAGCTGTGGTGTCTAGTTGTTTAGAAAGATATGCAACAGAGGAGAAAATATCTCCTGTCTCTTGTCCCAAAACCTTGAGTACAAATCCTTGGGTTTTGATGATGTATAGGATAAAAGGGTGAGATAGGTTTGGGGAGGGATAGAGCTGGGGCTGTGAGGAGAGTGGCTTTTAATCATTGGAAGGGAGAATGAATGGGCTTTGTGGGATCTAAAGGAATGGCAGGATCCCCTTTGGCTGCCCCATAAAGTGGTTTTGCTAGTGTGCCAAAGTTAGGAATCCATAGGAGCAGATACCCTGCAAGCCCCAAGAAAGAAAGGATTTCACCCTTTGTGGTAGGAGTAGGGAGTTCAGAAATTAGACTCTTGTGATCCACCATTATTTCTCTGGTGTTCGGGGTGAGGTGGACTCCCAAGTCAGTGACTGAAGGAGAAGAAATGTGGGCCTTGCTAGGGGACACTCAATATCCCCTGGAGGCCAGGAAATTAAGGAGAGCAGCAGTGTGGGCCTGTGAATCCTCATAGGAGGGGCTACAAAGGAGGAAGTCAGACACATATTGTATTAAAGTGCTACAGGTTGGGGGAAGTTCAGGTTAGTCTTGAGCTAAGGCCTGGCCAGAAAGTGGGGGTTATCCTGAAACCCCTGAGGTAGTACTGTCCAAATGAGTTGTTGGGAATGGCGTGTGTCAAAATTAGTCCTGTACTAAATGGTATGAGCCATTAGGCTTTATAACCAGAAGGATGGGTGTATTAAAAGGTGAGTGGGTAGGCTGTGAGAGATGAGAAGAAAGGAGTTTGTGTACAAGGGGCTTTAACCCTGTTAGGTGTTTATTAGTGAGGGGTATTGTGGGACATTAGGGAAAGAAAAGGATCCTGCAGACTCACGAAGATGGGAGGGTGATGAGTAGTGATGGAGGGTGAGGAGGCATCCCATACTATAGGATTAACTCTGTGGGGGAAAGGGGCAGGTAGAAGTTTCAGGGCCCAGGTCTGGGGAGGCCTATAACAGGAGTATTGTAGCTGGGGTTAAAGTGTTTAGAGTAAGAGTAGCTTTGAGTTTGAAAAGAATGTCCTGTCCCAGTAAGGGGGTTGGGCATTGAGGCATTATTAAAAATTTACGTGTGAATTGGGTGTGATGCAGGGTGCAGGAAAGGGTTTGGGTGATCCGTGGGTGGTATTCTGATCTTGTGACCCCTACTATTGTGATACAGGATGGGGTTGTTGGTCCTGCATATTCAGGAAGGGTAGAATAAGTGGCCCGTGTATCGATGACAAAAGATTGGCTTACCTGTGAGTTACCCTGGGCTCACACGTGGTGATCTCTGTGGGGGCCTCAGGCCCTGGGCATCATCAGTCCTCCTCCTAGACAAAGCCGAGAAGCTCCAGTAAGGATGGCAGTGAAGCCAAAGGCTGTGGGTTGGCGACCGTGCCACTCCCTCTCTGGCGAGTGGAACAGTCGATCCTCCCAGGGACCTGGCTGTTTGCAGTGAGGACAGGGCCTGGAAGGGGACCTGGGGTTATAACAGGCCCATGCCCAGTGGCCCAGTTGACTGCATTTGAATCAGTTCGTGAGTGGCTTGCCCCTGGAGGCAGCTGGCTTTGGAATATGTGAGCCATGGATGGCATTAGCCAGGAGCTGGTATTTGGCCTGTTCTCTTTTACAGTTTTTTTTTTTTTTTTTAATATCAGGGGTTGGTTGGGTAATGAAATGAGAGTGTAAGAGGGCCATGCCTGCAGGGGAGTTTGGGTCTATAAGTGTGTGTTCATGTAAAGCCTCAGAGAGGTGGTTAGGACCTCACTGGGATTTTCAGTGGATCTCTGTGTGATTTCTCTAAGCTTGTTTAAATGAATGATTTGTGAGTAGCCCGTTGGAGGCCATAAATCAAGTGTGTGATCATGTTGTTCTGGAAATCCTGATCCCTGCGGCCAGCTTGGTGGTCCCAATTTGGGTCCGTGCAAGGGATGGCAATGGCTTTCAGAGGCTGCCTGTTATTTTGAGCATGTACCTCATCTGCCTGTTGTTGAGCTGCCATCCAGACCCATTCTCTGCCCTTGGGGGACAAAGTATTAGTGGGAATCATAAAAATATCATGCCAGCTGAGATCATAAAACTGGGTGAGATATCTGAATTCCTTAAGATATATGTCTGGGTGGGACTGGAAAGATCCCAGTCGTTTTCTGATTTGAGAGAGATCAGAAAGAAAAAAGGGGATATGTACCCGGGTAGTTTTCTCTATCCCAGCCACTTCACAGAGTAGGTATAAAGGAGCCAGAGCTGAGGTGGGGTTGATAGCTGAAGAAGGAGGAGAAGGCGAGAGGGGGGTTGGGTGGCTGAGGGCGAAGAGAGGGAAAAGGTGGAGGGGCTGGTGAAGGATTTGGAGCATACGGAGGTAGTCAAGGTGTCCCATACAGGTAGCAGAGTGGTCTGACAGATCAAAGGATTAATCCAAGCCCAGAAGTGGAGGTCGGGCATGAGCTAGGAGAATTTGAGACGTAGGGCAGTTTTGAAAGAGAGAGAAAGCAGAGATGGAAGAAGAAGGCTTGGATCATAAGGAATCTCTCCAGCCTTTGCCATTTCAGTGAGTATCTAGATCGAGAGTGCCATCTTGTGGCCACTGGGACCCATTGTAATGAGGTGTTCAAGTTTTAATGTCTTCGTGGAGGCCGAGAGATTGGCCAGGAGACAGTCCGGAGGCATAGAGGGTGGAGTACAGTAGAAAATGAGACATCTAGGTTTAATGTCTCCCTGGAGGCCAAGGGGTAAATTGGCCAGGAGACAGCCCAAGTGTGTAGAACATGGAGGTTTGGATCATGAGGATCCCGTGTAGAGGGTGAGAAAGGGAACGGGCAGTCCTGGTAGAAGAAGAGTGCCAGCACAGAGTGTCCTCTTTGTTGTCCACCTTCTTTTCAAGAGAAAAGCCACGACTGGCTAGAGCAGTGTCCTCCAATAGCTGGTGGGCACAAGAGGAGTCACCCTGGCCAGGCACCTGGTCTTTGAGAATGAGAGAGAGAGCGGTTCAGGGGAACCTGAGACGGGTGAGGAATGACGCACTGACTCACCCTGAATTGAGGCTGATGTTGGATGCGTTGGTCTGAAACGGCAAAAGGAGAGAGTCCCGAGTATACCCAGTTCGGCCGGTCCAGGAAGTGTGGTTGTGGGCCAATCAACCCAAGAGAGGGGATCGTCCAATGGTCCAGCCAAGACCCTTCCCGGGTTTTGGCACCAAAATGAAAGAAAATGAGCTGAGACTCTGGGTACCAATCAAGCGTTATTTAAGGAAAAGAATCTACCGGGCTACATCCAAAGTGGATGGCAGCCATGGCTGCCCTCAAAATGTTCTCCAACAGCACCAGGTGTGTGGGTGGTAGAGCTTACATAGTGTGCCAAGGGTTGGCTGATACCATCGAGGAGGGGCATTATGCTAATGTGTAAACTATGCGACCAGGGTGGAGAACTGTGCCCTTGAAGAAGCAAAAGCGTTTCTGTTTAAGTCATGAGGCTTCTATTAAAGGGAAGGGTGGAGGGGCGGGTGCTGGAGTGGAAGACAAGGCTGGTCACTATTTTGTGCTTATTGTGTGCACGATGGTGCTGGTCATGTCCAAGATCTATCAGTACTGTGTTTACTAAATGCCTGTGCCTCTTTTTTTTTTTTTTTCCTCGAAGAAACAGGCAGACATTTTCAAACTTCAGGTCATTTGTGTGTGACAGGAATGAATAAGAACAAAACAAATAAAATATGAAAATTTGTGCTTATCTGGTCTCTTCAGCTACCTAAAGAGTAAGGGCTTTTTGTTGGTGGGCCAGTGTTGTGTTGGTAGACTCCTGTTTTACCTGTAGGAGTGGACATGGTGAGAAGAAGGAAAGGAATCTGAGCAGCTAAAATGGTTCTGGAAGGCTGTGCAGTAAAAAACAGAAAGGAAAATCTGTGAAGGTGAAAGGGCAAGAATAGAGCAGCAGCTTGAACACTGAGGATCGTTTCAGGAATTTGGAAAGTGGAAGGAAAGAGGAGGGAGATAGAATAAAGCAGCTACCATGATGAGAGGGGCCACGGGTAGAGAAACATGAGCCTGCTGGTGGTTTTAAGTCACTCTTCAGAGAAACTTCCATAAAGACCACATAACTTCCAGTTTGGAGTCAGCCTTTTTTTTCTTATGAATGTGATACCTTACTAATCTCAAGATGCACGGTTTTATTAAAATTAAAATTTAATTGGCCCACATCTGTTTGATGCACGCCTACACAATGTGTCGGTCATGGTGCTGAGACCCATGGTGAATGGCGTCCACCCTCGTCCTCCAGCAGCGCCCTCTGGTGGTAGAAACAGACATGTCTGAACACTGCCATGATACCCTGCAGAAGGATGGCGTTCTCAACCAATTGTTACGGAAACGTAGATGAGGAAGTCAGAATTTGCTTTTCAGGGATTGGGAAATTTTTCACAGTTACCTTTTTAGAGGATAGAAATAATCTAACACTTTTGATTTAAATCAGTATTCATGGTGCGGTATTTCTCCAGAAGATGGCAATGTTCCAAATGGTCATTGGTAGATTAGTTCTTGTCTAGATGCATCATTTGGAGGCTCTGTTTCAAACGGCTTCTGAGAACCTAAGTACTGTGGACTGTGTTATCAGGGAATGAAAGTAGTCACTTCAGGCTTGATGCTGTTCTTGTTTTATCCAGAGGATATTTGCTGATTATTTGGTTTCAACAAACAAAGAAAACATTGTCAGTGTATTTAAGGACTAGGATGAGACTCAAAAGATCAGTCCTATTTTTCTTTTAACTTTCAAAAGATTTTTGTCTCTTGACAAAATATTGGTATTGTTTTCAGAGATTTATCTTTTTGTAGTGTATATTATGTATATGTTTTTCTTTCTTCCCCTCCTTAAGGTTCAAAAAGTTCGTGGAAAGACTCATATTATTTTCTATTTTCCCATGAACTTTTTGAAGTATTCTTGTATATCTGTTTTGTTCACTGTCTTCTGTTTTAGTCATTTTAATTCACGGTGGAATCCATTGAACCTAGAACAGAAGTCGACAGACAGTAGGGGCTGAATAAATTTTCGTCAAATGAATGGATAAAGTGAATCGTTGTATCCCTCATATTGCCTACTATAATAATGCGTTACACATAGGAGATCCTCAAACATTGATTGATTTGATTTGTCATAGTTTGACCCAGTCATCTAAGTAGAGATGGAGGTCAAAACTTAAAGACCGCACCATCTCTTTCTATATAATGACTGTTTACTTCTAATTCATAGTATTTGTAAGCTATGATTTAGCAGCAAAATATTGTTACTGATCTCAGCTTGTACTTCTTTGATGAGTATAACTTTCTCACCATATTCACTAAAAAAATTTTAGTTGAATTGTTCAATATATAAATTGTCAAATAGGGGAGAGTTGAAGGGAGAAAATCATAATTAGGCAGACCTCAAAAACAACTCACTATAGCTTATTATGGTGCTCTAAATATAGCAGGCAAAATATAAAACCTATGAAGAAAGTTTTATTAAAAATAAAAAAAAGAATAGATCATTAACATAGTTATTCATGTCCTGAAGCCATCAAAATTCATGTTTTGTGTCACACGAGGATTCTGGCTTTAGGAAAGTCAAAATAACATTTTTTAAGCAAGCACTTGATTTCTGAAATGCATTTATGTAGCATAATGAAATTATATTATGCATCAGGTATGAAAATCTCAGAGGTAACATAGACGTAAAGAAGGTAAGTACGTGCTAATGAATAAAAAGAACTTTTTGACATTGGAGAGAAATGATGAAAATGGGTTTCTTTGAAGGAGTTCTAAATTTTAAATCACTAAAACAGGAGTGATTTTGTTATCTTTATGAATCTTTCATTTAACTAGAAAGAGAAATTATTGTAGGAAGAGGTGCACACTGATTGGATTTAGTCATACTGCTTAATTTTCTTTCCAAAATGTGAACTTTATAACCCATCTCCTGGGTCTCTGGAGCTTGAGGATTCCTTTCACTCAAAAACTCAGAGCACTTTTCATTTATTTGTCAGGTTTCTCAACTTGAAATTTTGTCTCACACAGTTGCTGTCAAAACTTGACAATTGATATTTGAAAGGATTGACCTAAGGGACATTATAACCATTTATTTCTATAGATTCTCTAAAATTCTACATTTCTAAGAGAGCAGAGAGCCAGCCAACCAGGTAACTGGACTCTATTATTCTGCTTTTCATAGAAACTTTCACTGAACTAGGATTTAACATTTTGTCTTAAGGTGTATAATTGATTGACTGAAGAAAAGGTCATATAATGTTACAGACATCATCTATTATGGTGTTCAGCATGTCTTATACATATAGACCACTAATAAATTTCCCCTAAAGGTCAATGATAGATTTTTTGTTTTGTTTTGGGTTTTCCTTTCTTAACCTTTTATTTTTATCTTCTGATGAGCTGCGCCTTCTCAGAAAAATGTCAGCTATAGTAGTCAGCCTTTTCTTTTTTAAAATTTATTTAATATTATTTTTTACAATCTAAGAGGTTGTGGAGCAGTTGGGGGGAGGGGAGATGGGTAAGGTGACAGGGATAGCATGGGAGGTGGAAGAAGGAGGGAGGGCAGGGCATGGTTGAAGCCTGTGACACCCACCTTATTCCATCAGGCGAGACCAGGGGGCTTCTGGCAGTGGCTCAGTCATGGTTGGGCTGGACACTGATGCCAGGGGTGTGTGGCTGAGGCCTTTGGCCCTCTCCCCACTCTGGCTTGGGATCCTGGGGGGGACTTCCAGTCCTTCTAGGCTTTTTTTCCTTCTAGGTAATGTTAGTCCTTTACTGGTTAATATCAGAACTTTATCTCTGGTCTGTGGGTATTTTGTTTCTTCTTTCAGTTCTTTGTTGGATTATTCACTATTCTCACTTAAACTCTGTGCTGGAATAATTTGTTGTCCTTTGCTTACTTCTAAAATGGGGGAACTTTCTGTGGAGAACAGCACTTGAGCTCTGTGATTGAGCTAAATTGCTTCTTTGCTGCTGATTCCCTGGGGAGGCTTTTTATGAAGCTCAGGTTTTAATGGTTGACTTTGTAAGCTCTTCTGGGTCTTGTGAGATCTGGTACACCTGGGTTGTGTGGAAACTCTGGTCTGGGCCTGAGTCTTTGCAACAAACTTCAACCCCTGCAGTTATGTATTCCTGATCAGTGTACACTGAGTGGGCCTGTGCTGACTAGGGGGCAGATCAGCTGTCTGTGCTTGTCCCAGTGTTCCCCCAGTGGTCCATCTCCCCCACTGCCCACACTCCAAACACTTCCTGTGGTATGGGCCATGTGCTGGTCCCTTGCAATGACTCACTGGCCTCTGAGTGGCTCCTGTTTTCCAGTGTTGTGGCTTCTTGCTCCTATGTTGGTTCACAGGAACATTGTTAGTGGTCTTGCTTGCCTGGGGGCCACCAAGGCCCTCTTCTCCCCTGCCACCTCCAAGCAACTTCATCCAAAGGGCACAGCTGTGGCTTTTGACATCTCTTGTTCCGTGTGCTCACCAGCTCCAGCCTGGAAGTGGTCAGGGCTCAAAACGGTCAAAGCGATCCTTTCTTTCTCTCATCGTGGCTTCTCCTGCCTTCATGTACTTCGTAGGTCTCTCCCCCTTTCCCCCTGGGCTCTAGTGGCCCCAGCTTGACATTTGTTGCTGTTTAATAGTTTTAAATTGGTTGATTGTGGGAGAAGGTGATGCTGGGGACCATATGTTCTGCCATCTTGATTCTAGGCTCCTCCAACCTTTTCTTTTTTCACACAAGTTAGGAAGCATAGCACTGAGTTTAATGTTCACTTGCTTTACTTCTCCCTGCTTAAGATGATTTAATTATTTTAGACAGTAGAAAAGATTTAAATTATCCTCAAAACAGTCTCAATTGAATCTAGTTTACTCATATTTTGAAATTTATGTTTTTAGTATATCGTACAACTATATATAAATCTATTTTTTACTTTGCTAAAATTTAGTTGGTATAAATAATCACCTATGCATCACAAATGCATCATCACAAAAAATCATACTTTATCAATATGTTTCAATAGTAAGACTATTACCACGAATAGATAGTTTGACTTCCTGGACTGAGAAAAATTTTAGATGTACTTGAAAAGAATTTATGTCCTGGATCCTCATTTATTAACTAATCTTATCACCTTGAGTGACTGTTTAACTCTCTAGGCCTTTGATTTTTTTATTCACAAAATACAAATAAAACTAAAATCAAACAAAAATTTCTATTAGATATACTAAATGAGATATTAGACATAAGTTGCCTGGAATTTTATTATGTATGACTCTTCTTTTAGTATTATCTATTATGCTCCATAAATAGTAATTTTTGTCTTTCCTGTTAAAGCTATGCTTACAGCTAATTGTCTTTGTCCATTTGTGCTTCTATAGCAAAATATCATAATCTGTGTAACTTACAAACAACAGAAAATTATTTCTCATGGTTCTGGAATCTGAAAAGCCTAAGGTCAAGTGCCAGTAGATTTGGTGTCTGGTGAGGGCCCTTTTCTGGTTTGTAGATGATACCTTCTCACTGTGTCTCCATGTGGTGAAAGGGGCAAGGGATTTCTCTGTGGTCTCTTTCATAAGTGCACTAATCTCACTCATGAGGCTTTACCCTCATGATCTAATAACCTCCAAATACTCTCACATTGGGGAATAGGTTTCAACACATGAATTTTTTTTTTCCTTTTTTTTTTTTGTCTCTTTTCGTGTCCGGCAATGGATCGCAACCCTCAGTGTCGCGCCCGTACCAAACTGGGACCGGCAACGGGATCGCAAACCTCGGTGTTGCGGCCGCACCTCGCTCAACCAGTGAGTGGGAACCGGTCTGTATGTGGGATCCGAACCCTCGGAGGGAGCGCCACCGCACTCCCAAGCAGCGCACCGTAGCAGTGCGCCACTGGGCCGGCCCTCAACACATGAATTTTGAGGAAACATATTCAGTTTATAGCAACATTTAAAACAAAATTTGAGAATTAAGGTAGTATCTTTATTCTTAGAATCATGTGAATTCCTTAAAAAAATTTTAGCACTCAAAAAGAAAATATTTTCATTTTTATTACAGAGTTCTAATAATTGTAGACATTCATATTCCTGGATCTTTGATAAAAAATTATTCATTTTATTGCCTTATCAGTCCACATTTTTACGTCCTTGGCTTTCTAATGTATCTATCAGTCCACTATTAAATATGAAAGTAAAATATTTGACATGGTTCTGTTGTAAAGATTTCACCATAGTGAATATTTTTTAAATGAAAACTTCACATGTAACTTGTAAATATTTACAGATAAAATTAATCAGTATTATGTCTACAGAACTTTATTTATTAATATGGAAATTGAATATACCTCTTGTTTTTAATATTTCACTAAAACTGCATGAAAATTGTTGGCATGTGGAGAACAGTACTTTGGAATTAAGTCCTAATATCTTACAAACATAATAAATATGCTTTGTTGAGTGCTTATGAAGTTCGACCCTATCTTTATACCACTAAAATTAATGCTTAAAACAACATTTTTAGGCTAATATTATTATTAGTTGGATATTCTAGATAAAAAAACTAAGGCACAGAGAGATTTTTAATTTGTCCCAAATCATATAACTTTCAAGAAAAGGAGCTGGATGGAATACATATCTATATGACTCAGCAATTTATGTTCTGAGGCACGAAGATATACTACCAACAAAATTGTACAATTGCATACTAAAAATAAGACACAGCTTAGTGCAAAGGGACTGAAATGAGAATGTAAATGTTTCTTCCTTAGTCTCTCTTTCTAACTAGCTTGTTGTCCTTAGATAAGTCACCTCACTACTCAGAAACTCAATTTCTTCTCAGGGCAATTTTTATGTCTTGAGTAATAAAAAAAATGTATGCTTTGGAAGACTGTCCCATAAGATACTTCTTAAAATATATAACTACACAATACCTGAAAGCAGCTCTGGTTATGAGAAGAAAGGATCTAAATTGTCAATTATATGAAGTTCAGTTTTTCATAAACAAATGCTTTAGAGTCTGCACGCTCTTGTAACTTTTATCTTACTCCCCGATGATTCAGTCATGAATTAGCAAAGCCTACTCTTCAGGGAGCTGTTGGATGTAACTTTTAAAATAAGAGTAACATCCTGTTCAGTTAGCTTTCATAAAGGTAACTTTTATAACTTATTAAATGTGTCTTCAATAATAATTTCCCAAATGTATTGAAATAGAGTATATATACAACTAACCATTAGAAGATGATATTTTGCAGAACCTTTTGAATGCTCTGAATCCAAATTGGTTTTTTAACTAAATATTTGTGCGAAGATTTATTTGGAATGATTGTTTTAGTCTGAGCAATATCAGCAGGTGTAAATAAATACCTTTATTTACAAATAATTACATTTAAATACAAATAATTACATTGCTTGTGCTTCTCTTCTTCTGTGAGCCTTGGTATTTTAATTTATGTCTGTACATACAAAATATATGTTAAACTCTGTACTTGAAAAATTTAATATAATTCACAAGCAAATATAGATTTGAAATTTGAAAAAAAGGATGAAAAATAGGAAGAAATTTAAAAAATCTCTATAGCGGTAAAGCCACCCAAAATGTTACCAATGACTAAAGAAAAATGCATTCATCTACATCTTATATATGAAAATAGAAAAATAGTTGGACACAGATACAAACAGATATCTCAATTTATTATCTGGCAATCTTAAATTTATGTTTTCTACAACTTTGCCTCTATAAAATTTTAAAATTTTCAAAGTTTAGCAAATAAAATAATGTATTCAGAGCCAGCAACATTTAAGATTAAAAAATGAGCATAAGGCAAAAATATCACACATCAAACTGTGGGTGTTAATAAATTGAAAATTGGAAAATTAGAGTAACAAAAAATTGGAGGTCTGTTTTGTTACCTCGATCAATGAATTCATACAATATTGAGAAAAGTACAGTTATAAACTTAAGATTTCCACAGGTATTAAAACAGGCATTTTCAGTTTCAACTCGATTCATAAATGCTAATGATTTAAGTCATTAATCTAGTTATTCAATCAACTAAAATTTTAAAATAAATTATGAAGCATTTGAGGGGAAAATTTATCAGATTACAAAGGTAAAAATGCTGCACAACAGGATTTCAGATTCTCCCTTAAGTATCTCACTATGCCAATGGGCAGGATGAATAAGAATTACATGAAAAATACTTGGCTGAAAATATTTCCCATTGTAAAATTATGTAACAGAACTTATGAAAAGCATAAGAATTGATCTTACTATGAGAATGGTAGTTTAGCTCTGTTTTATTTCTAGAAATAAATATGCTGCTAAAGAAAAAAATATTTGAAGTTTTCTTAACAGGTTTTAATAAAATTATAAAATTTGAAATTTATAACATTTTATAAAATTAACTATATTATGTTGCTAATTCTGTAGCAAATAAAGTGCATGGAAGAATCTCAGCCTAAATCATATGTGAACCAGCTTAATATTCATACAATCAAGGAATCAATTTATTTTCATGTCATCTTTAAAAGTAAAAACAATATAGATTTCCCCTCTTTAAACCAACAATTAGAACAACTATACAACTATACCTTTTTGAAGTTGTTACAACAAGCAAACGGAAAGGACATTCTTGGGGGGGAGGGGCGAGAGGGAGGAGGGAGGGAGGTGTCGGTGATGGGCCATAATAACCATATACATTGTATATTGACAAAATAAAAATTTAATGAAAAAAAAAGAACAAGTTCCAAAGAATTAGAATGAATTCCAAAGACTATTTTCTCCTGAATAAATGAAAAAGGAGACATTACAAAAAGGTGCCACAGAAATACAAAGAATTATTAGAGACTGTTATAAACAGCTATATGCCAATAAATTTGAAAACCTGGATGAAAAGGATACATTTCTGGACACATCCAAACTACCAAGACTGAACCAAGAAGAAATAGGAAACCTGAGAATACCAATAATGAGCAACAAGATTGAAGCAGTAATCAAGAGTCTCCCAACAAAGAAAAGCCCAGGACTGGATGGTCTCACTACTGAATTCTACCAAATCTTTAAAGTAGAATTAATACCAATCCTTTTCAAACTATACCAAAATTTGAAACAGAGGCCATTCTTCCAAAATCATTGTATGAGGCTAGTAACACACTGATACCCAAATCAGACACAAGCGAAAAAGAAAACTATAGGCCAATACCCTTGATGAACATAGATGCAAAAATTCTCAACAAAATATTAACAAAGAGAATTCAACAGCACATAAAAAAGATTATACACCATGATCAAGTAGGATTCACCCCAGGGATGGAAGGATGGTTAAACATATGCATGTCAATAAATGTGATATACCATATCAACGAAACCAAGGACAAAAAACATATGATTATCTCAATAGATGCAGAAAAAATATTTGACAAAATGCAACATCCCTTCATGAAAGAGACTGTCAACAAATGAGGTATAGAAGGAAAGCATCTCAACAAAATAAAAGCCACATGTAACAAACCCACTTCCAACATCATCTTGAATGGGGAAAAGCCAAAAGCTTTTCCTTTAAGAATAGGAACTAGACAAGACTGCCCACTCTCACCACTCTTATTCAACGTAGTTTTAGAAGTACTAGCCAGAGCAATCAAGCAAGAAGAAAAAATAAAGGGCTTCCCGATTGGAAAAGATGAAGTCAAAGTATACTCGTTTGTAGATGATATGATCCTACATACAGAAAATCCTAAGGACTTTACTGGAAAACACTTAGAGCTGACACATGATTTCAGTAAATGTTGTAGGATGCAAAATCAACACTTAAAAGTTAGTAGTGTTTTTATACTCCAAAAACGAACTAGCAGAAAGAGAAATCAAGAAATCAAGCCCTTTTACAATAGCTACAAAAAAAAAAAAAAAAAAAAAAAAAAAAAAAAAT
>NW_007734724.1:103389-120213 GCF_000696425.1 Galeopterus variegatus | reverse complement strand
AAAAGCTAAAAAAAAAAAAAAAAAAAAAAAAAAAGAAATACTTAGGGATAAATTTAACAAAGGAGATCTCTACAATGAGAACTACAAAAGATTCATGAAAAAAATTTAAAAGACACAAAAAAGGAAAGACATTTCATGTTTATTGATTGGCAAAATTAATATTGTAAAAATATCTATACTACCTGAAGTGATCTACAGATATAATGCAATCTCAATCAAAATACCAATGACTTTCTTCACAGAAATAGAAAGGACAGTCTTAGCATTCATATGGAGCAACAAAAGGTCCTAAATAGCCAAAGAAATTCTGAGCTAAATCAATCAATCAATCAATCAATAAAGCTGGAGGCATTACACTACCTGACTTTAAATTACACTACAGACCTATATTAACTGAAACATCATGGTACTGACATTAAAAACAGACACATGGCCAAAGGAACAGAACAGAGGATCCAGAAATCAATTCATATACTTAAAACCAATTGATCTTTGAGAAACATGCCAAGAACATACACTGGGGAAAAGACAATATCTTCAATAAATTGTGTTGGTAGTACTGGATATCCATAAGTAAAACAATGAAATTAGACCCATACCTCTCACCATATACCAAAATAAACTCAAAATGGTTTAAGGAAATAAATATACAACCTGAAACTATAAAACTCCTAGAAGAAAACACAAGGGAAACACTTCAGGATATAGGACTGGGCAAAGACTTTATGAATTAGACCTCAAAAGCACAGGTAACTAAAGAGAAAATAAACAAATGGGATTATATCCAACTAAAAAGCTTCTGCACAGAAAAGGAAGCAATCAACAGAGTAAAAAGACAGCCTAAAGAATGGGAGAAAATATTTTCAAGTTATGCATCTGACAAGGGATTAATACCTGGAATATACAAGGAACTCAAACATCTTAAGTAGAAAAACAAATAAGCTGATTTTAAAGTGGGCAAAGGAGCCTGAGTAGACATTTCTCAAAAGAACACATACAAACAGCCAATAGGTACATGAAAAAATGTTCAACATCACTAATCATCAGGGAAATGCAAATCAAAACTACATTAAGATATCATCTTACCCCAGTTACACTGACTATTACCAAAAAGACAGAAAATAGCAAATACCAGCAAAAATGGGGAGAAAGGGGAACACTTATCCATTGTTGGTGGGACTGTAAATTAGTACAGACATTGTAGAAAACTGTATGGAAGCTTCTCAAACAAATCCAGATAGAACTACCATATGATCCAGCAATCCCACTACTGGGTATATACCCCCAAAATGGAAATCTTTATGTTGAAGGGATACCTGCACTCCATGTTTATTGAAGCTCTATTTACAATATCCAAGATATGGAACCTACCTAAATGTCCACCAATGGATGACTGGATAAGGAAAATGTGGTATATATATACACAATGGAATACCACTCAGCCATAAGAAAGAATGAAATTCTGCCATTCGCAGTAGTATTGAAGAGCCTGGAGAAAATTACATAAAGTCAAACAAGCCAGGCACAGAAAGAGAAATACCACACATCCTTTCTAAAAAGTGGGAGCTAAAAAAAAAGAAATAAGAAAGAGAAAGAAAGATCACAATAATATGTTAAACTTTCAGAAGGAAAGAAAAGAAAAGTGGTTACTAGAGGCAGGGAAGGGAGAGGGGAGGAGGGATTGCAAGCAATTGGTGAATTTAAACAAAACAGCCTGTTAGAAAAAATAAGTTCTATTGATGTACAGTAGAGCTAGATATCTCTAATTAACGGTAATTTACTGCATGTTACCAAATGACTAGAAGAGAAGAGCCTGAATGTCTTCAATACAAAGTTTTGTAATGATGAATATGCTAATTTTCTTGATTTGATCATTACACATTATCCACTGGTATTGATATTCACCTCTGTACCCCACAAATATGGATAATCCATAAAGATTCAATAAAAGTCAGAAAGAAAGAAAAGAAAGAAAGAAAGAAAGAAAGAAAGAAAGAAAGAAAGAAAGAAAGAAAGAAAGAAAGAAAGAAAGAAAGAAAAAGAAAAAGAAAAAAATGAATATGGTCATTTATTTACTATGGAACAAAATCCTCTCAAATTATGGTATAGATAATTGAGTTTCTAATGTATGGGGTGTTTTCAAAAAGTTCATGGAACTTTTGAAAACCTCCCATACTAAAAGATATTTCATATTAAAAGATAATTCATATTATCTTTTAATTCCATTTTCCAAAAAAACTTTTTGATGTACCCTCATATGTTGTTTTGGCTTTAAAGGGAAATGAATAAATTTTATTTGCATATGTAAGAATTTAAAAGTTGTTATTTGATTTATATGATGAAAACATTGATAAAGCACTATTCCATAAAAGAAACATCTTACCATCTTTCATGCATCCTGGTCACCAGAATCCTAGTGAAATTAATCAGATGGACTCTACCCCATCCTGATATTTCTACATAACAAAAGGAGGAAGAGTTCTTTGATTTGAGTCTTTCATAAAATCAGAAAAAAATGTTATCTGCTAACTGTTAAGTGAATTATCTCAAATTCATCTTATATTATTCAAAATCCTATAAGGTATATAACATGCCACTGAGTTATAAGGTGAAATTCTAATACAAACAATCCCCACACCCCTGACTTTGCCCAAAGAGTCAAAGATCTGGTTTGGTCCAGAACCCAATTGTTACAGGTTTTGTTGATCATTTTCTAAATCCCTCATCATTTGTGACTAGCTAGTCTTTTCCAAGATGACCTATTATTATGTTTAAAATAATTTACATTTTATTTTCTATCTGCAAGTTTGGAGTTATTCAAACTTTTTTTCCCCAGTAAGGTATGATGCAGTGGAAAGCTACCTCCAGTATATTTTATAAAGTGTTGCAGCTGATTCCTCTTTCTCTTTAAACTAAAATTGGGACTTCATGTTTACAGGACACTGACACTCTCTGTATCTTTCTAAACCTAATTTTCTATGTGCACTATGGGCTCTGGAAGTTGTGAGTTAACATGGACTGGGGGCCAGCTTTGGGCACTTGAGAATAAAAGCACTACTCAAGTGAAGGCCACTTTCTGGCACACTGGATAAACGATTTTGACTACAGCATAAAATAGTAATATAAAGAGAGAACATAAATATAAATATAAATATAAAGAATATAAAAAACTGGTGAAAAAGGACAGTGAAATGTAAAAAATAAACTGATAATTGCTTCATAATGACTAGGTATGAGGCACTTTCCAATTCTTTTCTTACTTAATTTTCATGACAAACTTATGAAGATGGAGGAGAAGTTAAGCTACATGCAAAATGTCACATTTGTAACAAACTTGTGTTAAATCCTCTAGAGTGACTTGTAAAAATGCTGTGGATTTTCCTTTAGTTTCAGTGTAGTTTTGTAGTTTATATGTTATATATTTACACAGATTTTTATATAATTTTGAACTATGAAAAAGATACAATAAAGTAACAACATAAGCCAACCTGGCTGAGTGTGTACCGACCAGAGACGTGCCTCGCCAGAGAGGCTGAGATCCACAGATACCATGCACCATGCAGTGCCAGCATGTGATGGGCAGGTAGGCCTCACCACTGCCGGACTCCATCTACAGCCCAGCTGAGAGCACACTGACCAGGGAGGTGCCCTGTCAGAGAGGCCCAAGATCCATGGAGACCATGTGCCCCTTGGCTCCAGTGCATGACCGAGGAGATAGGACTCACTAATGCTGGACACCAGCACCAACCCAGCTGAGTGCATGAAGACCGGAGAGGCACCCCCAAAGAGGCTCAAGTCCCATGGAGACCAAACACCCTGTGGCACCAGCATGCAATCGCTAGATTGCATCCCAGACCTTCATCCCAGCCTGACCAAGTGTGCACCAACCAGAGAGGCCCAAGACCCAAGGCAACCATGAACCCAAGGCTTCAGCAGGCATCAGAGCAGAAACTGAGGTAGCCAGGCCAAACTGGCAAACGCAGCAGCATCCTAGCCAGACAATAGTGTCGAACCAGTGGACCATGAAATCTCCTGCCACAATGACTAAACATCAAAGGAAAGATACCAGAAATATGAAAAATCAAGAAAGTACACCAGCAAAGGGTAATAACTCTCAAGCTCTAGATCCGATAGAACTAGAAGCCCTTGAAATGTCTGAGAAGGAATTTTGAGTGATAATTCTAAGGAAACTAAATGAGATACAAGAAAACTTATCTAGACAACATTGTGAAACGAGGAAAAGTATACAGGACCTGAAAGAAGAATTTACAAGGAAATCAATGCCCTGAAAAAGAATGTAGCAGAGCTTGTTGAGCTGAGGAATTCATTCAACAAAATAAAAAACACAACAGGGAGTTTAATCAGAAGGCTTGCAGAAGAAGAAGAGAGAACTTCTGACCTTGGAGATGGGCTGTTTGAAATAACACAGGCAGACAAAAAAAAGAAAGAAAGAAAGAAAGAAAGAAAGAAAGAAAGAAAGAAAGAAAGAAAGAAAGAAAGAAAAGAAAAAAGAATTAAAAACATTGAAGAAAATCTAAGAGAGATAGCAGACAACCTTAGGCATTCAAATATCTGAGTCATGGGTATTCCAGAAGGGGAGGAAAAAGGAGATTGCATTGAAAACATATTCAACAAAATAGTGGCAGAAAACTTCCCAGGTATAGGAAAACACACAGATCTTCAGATTCAGAAAGCTCAAAGATCCCCAAACATATTCAACCCAAAAAGGTCTTCTCCAAGACATGTTATAGTCAAATTGGCAAAACTCAAAGACAAAGAGAGAATCTGAAAAGCTGCAAGAGAGAAGTGTCAAATCACCTATAAGGGAGCCCCAATCAGACTAACATCAGACTTTTTATCACAAACCCTAAAAGCCAGAAAGGATTAGTATGATATATTCAAAATACTAAGAGACAGGGATTACCAGCCAAGAATACTCTAACCCGCAAGGCTATCCTTCCAAAATGAAGGGCAAGTAGTATATTTCTCAGACAAACAAAAACTGCGGGAGTTCACTACCACACGATGCCGTTACAAGAAATTCTCAAGGGAGTACTGGGTTTGTTACCTGAAAAATAACTACCACTGCCATAAAATCTCAAGAAAAATCAAAACCCACTACTAAAATAAAACTGCCGATAATGAAGAGAGGAAAAAAGTTTATCTATAACCAACAATACAGAAGACAAACAGTAAATCAGAAAGAAAGGAACAAAGGACACTTAAGACATCCAAACAAAAATCAATAAAATGCTAGGATTACATCAACACTTTTCAATAACAACTCTTAATGTAAAAGGATTAAATTCTCCAATCAAAAGACACAACCTGGCTGACTGGATTAAAAAAGAGAACCCAAATATATGCTGTCTTCAAGAGACCCACCTCACCCATAAAGACTCACATAGACTAAGAGTGAAAGGATGAAAAAAGATTTACCATGCAAACAGAAATGAAAAACAAGCTGGGGTAGCTATTCTTATGTCTGATAAAATAGACTTTAAACTAAAAAATATAAAAAGAGATAATGAGGGAAACTACGTAATGGTAAAAGGATTCATCCATCAAGAAGACATTACAATCATAAATATATATGCACCCAATGCTGGAGCAGCCAGACTTATAAATCAAACTCTATTAGACCTAAAGAAGGAAATAGACATGAATACCATAATAGCAGGGACCTGAAATACCATAATAGGGGACCTGAACACCCCACTATCAATAATGGACAGATCATCTAGGCAAAGAATCAGCAGAGAAACACAAGATCTAAATGATACTGTAGACCAATGGGACTTGGCAGATATCTACAGAACATTCCATCCAACAACCTCAGAATATTCATTCTTCTCATCAACACATGGATCATTCTCCAGGATAGGTCACATATTAGGTCACAAATCAGGTCTTGACAAATTCAAAGAAATGGAATTATACCATGTCTTTTTTCAGACCACAATAGATTAAAATTAGTAATCAATAAAAATCGAAATTCAGGAAATAATACAAATATACGGAAATTAAACAGAATTCTATTTATGACATATAGGTCTAAGAAGAAACCAAACAGGAAATAAAAAAAATTATTGAAATTAATGAAAAAAATGATATATCATACCAAAACCTGTGGGATACTGCAAAAACACTAATGGGGAAGTTTATTGTAATAAATACTTACCTCTGAAGAATGGAAAGATGGCATATAAACACCCTAAGGCGTCACCTTAAAGAACTAGAAAAACAAGAACAACCCAAACCCAAAGTTAGCAGATGGAAAGAAATCATTAAGATTAGAGCAGAACTTAATGAAATTGAAACCCAAAAATTAATACAAAAGATCAACGAGTCAAAAAGTTGGTTTTATGAAAAGATAAACAAAATTGACAAACCATTAGCATGGCTAACTAAAAAGGAAGAGAGAAGACCCAAATAACAAAAATTAGAAATGAAAAAGGTGATATTACAACTGATACCTCTGAAATATGAGAAATAATTAGAGACTACTATAAACAACTATGTGGCAACAATTTTGAAAATATGAAGGAAATGGATAAATTTCTCAATACACACAAACTACCAAAACTGAGCCAAGACAAGGTAGAAAATCTGAACAGACCAATAACAATAAAAGAGATTGAAATTGTTATCAGAAGGCTCTGAACAAAGAAGAGCCCACACCTAGATGGATTCACAGCAGAATTCTACCAAACATGCAAAGAGGAATTGACACCAATTTTCTACAAACTATTCCAAAAGATTGAAACAGAGACAATTCTTCCAAACTCATTCTATGAAGCAAACATCCCCCTGATACCAAAACCAGGAAAAGATACAACTAAAAAACAAAACCACAGGCCAGTATCCTTGATGAATATAGATGCAAATATCCTCAATAAAATACTAGCTAACAGAATACAGCAACACATACACAAAATTGTACACCATGATCAAGTGGAATTCATCCCAGGGATGCAAGGTTGGTTCAGCATACACAAGTCAATAAATGTGATCCACCATATCAATAAAATCAAACACAAGGACCATATGATCATCTCTATAGATGCTGAAAAAGCATTTGATAAAATTTGACACTTGTTCATGATAAATACTCTGTACAAGTTAGGTATAGATGGAAAGTATCTCAACATTATAATAGCCATATATGATAGACCCACTGCCAATATCATCTGAATGGGGAAAAGCTGAAAGCTTTTGCTTTAAGAACAGGAACTAGGCAAGGATGCCAAGTCTCACCATTCCTACTCACCACAGTGTTGGGAGTACTTGCCAGAGTAATCAGAGAAGAAAAGGAAATAAAGGGCATCCAGATTTGTCCCTGTTTGCAGATGACCTGGTCCTATATATCAAACAACCTAAAGCCTCTACAAAAAAACTCTTCGAGTTGATAAATGATTTCAGCAAAGTTGCAGGACACAAAATCAACATACAAAAATCAGTAGCATTTCTATTCTCCAATAGTGAACATGCAGAAAGAGAAATCAAGAAAGCTAGCCCATTTACAATAGCCACCAATACACACACACACACACACACACACACACACACACACACACACACACACACGAATAGAATTAACCAAGGATGTGAAAAATCTCTATAATGAGAACTACAAACAATTGCTGAGAGAAATTAAAGAGGACAGAAGAAGATGGAAAGTTATCTCATGCTCTTGGATTGGAAGAATCAACATTGTGAAAATGTCCATACTATGCAAAGTGATATAAAAATTCATTACAATTCCCGCCACAATTTCAATGACATTTTTCTCAGAAATGGAAAAAAACTATCCAAACATTTATATGGAAAAGCAAAAGAACATGCATAGCCTAACCAATCTGAGCAAAATAAATAAATAAATAAATAAAGCTGGAGGCATAACATTACCTGACTTTAAACTATACTACAAAGCTATAATAACCTAAACAGCATGGTACTGGCATAAAAACAGAAACACTGATCAATGGAATAGAATAGAGAATCCAGAAATCAACCCACACACCTATAGCTATCTGATCTTTGACAAAGGCACCAAGCCTGTACACTGGGGAGGAGACTGCCTCTTCAGCAAATGGTGCTGGGATAACTGGATATCAATATGTAGGAGAATGAAACTAGACCCATTCCTCTCACCACATAGAATATCAACTCAAAATGGAATAAAGAATTAAATATACACCCTGAAACAATAAAACTTCTTAAAGAAATCATAGGAGAAACACTTCAGGAAGTAGGACTATATAGACTTCATGAATACAACCCCAAAAGCATGGACAACCAAAGGAAAAATAAACAAATGGGATTATATCAAACTAAAAAGCTTCAGCACAGCAAAAGAAACAATTAACAGAGCTAAAAGACAACCAACAGAGTGGGAGAAAATATTCGCAAAATATACATCTGAAAAAGGATTAATATCCAGAATATACAAGGAACTCAAACAACTTTACAACAAAAGAACAAGTAACCCAATTAAAAAATGGGCAAAAGAGCTAAATAGGCATTTTTCAAAAGCAGATATGTGAATGGCCTACCGACATATGAAAAAATGCTCAATATTACTCAGCATTCAGGAAATGCAAATCAAAACTACACTGAGATACCATCTCACCCCAGTTAGGATGGCTAAAACCCAAAAGACTGAACGATAAATGCTGGTGATGTTGTGGAGAAAAAGGAACTCTCATCCATTGTTGGTGGGACTGCAAAATGGTGCAGCCTCTATGGAAAATGGTATGGAGATTCCTTAAACCATTGCAGGTAGGTCTACCACATGACCCAGCTATCCCACTGCTGGGAATATACCCAGAGGAATGGAAATCATGAAGTCGAAGGTATACCTGCTCTCCAGTGTTCACTGCAGCACTGTTTATGATAGCTAAGAGTTGGAACTAGCCCAAAGATCCATCATTGGATGAGTGGATATGGAAAATGTGGTATATCTACACAATGGAATCTTACTCTCCTATAATAAAGAATGAAATACTGCCATTTGCAACAACATGGATGGACCTAGAGGGAACTAAATTAAGTGAAATGAGTCATGAACAGAAAGAGAAATATCACATGTTCTCACTTATTTGTGGGAGAAATAAATAAATAAATAAAATACACACACACACACACACACACACACAAATAACCCTAGGGTGGAGGGAAGAAGACACAACAATTACAATTCCTTGAAGTTGATACAACAAGTGAACAGATATGAGGTTGTTGGGAGGGAGGGAGGAGAGGGAGGGAGGGAGGTTTCAGTAATGGGCACAATAATCAACCACATTGTATATTGACCAAATAAAATAAAATTTTTTAAAAAAGTAACAGCATAATATTGAATAACATTCACACTGGAAATAGTGTTACAATGAATAAACTTTGTTTTCCTCCCTATTCTTCCTCCTTCTCCTCACCTTTTTTTTTTATTGAAACATAATAATTGTACATTTTTATGGGGTACGGAGTCATATTTCCATAAGTGTATGCAATGTGTAATGATCAAATCAGAGCAATCAGCATATTTAACACTCAAACATTTATCATTTCTTTGCATTAGGAAACATTCAAAATCCTCTTTTTCAGCTATTTAAAAATATACAATAAATTATTGTTAATTATAGTTAACTAGCATGACTATAGAACACTAGAACTAATTCTTCTTATCTAGCTGTAAGTTTGTATCCATTAACCAACCCATCCCTCTCTCCCTTCTCCCCTTCCCAGATTCTAATAACCACTATTCTACTGTCTACTTCTGTAAGGTCAACTTTTTATCTCCTACATATGAGTGAGAACATGTAGTATTTATCTTTCTGTGCCTGACTTAAATCACTTATCGTAAGGTCGTTCAGGTTCGTCCATTATGTCAAGATTAACAGTATTTTATTCTTTTTTTCATATCTGAGTAGAATTCCATTGTGCATACTTTCCAGATTTTCTCTATCCATTCATCTGTTTGTGGACTCTTAGGTTGATTCCATATTGTGGCTATTGTGAATAGTGCTGCAATGAACATGAAGGTGCAGATGTCTCTTTGGTATATTGACTTCCTTTTCTTTGGATAAATACCCAGTAGTGAAATTGCTGGATTATATAGTAGTTCTATTTTTAGGTTTTTGTCTTCCCTTTTAGTAACTGTTTTTCTTACCAGATGTGAACTGTTTAGAGCCTAGGAGTCCTTCCTTCAGCTTTGTATTCTCCCCTTCCATTAGGCATGGTGCATATAGAAGCTAATCCATAAATGTTTGCGTAATGAACATATGAATAACTGAACAAATTAATTTTTTATTGGTTGATATGCCTACTATTATTGTACCCTTACTGTGTGCCAAATATTGTAGTAGACATCACATAATTATTTGATTACAAAAATATTGCAACTCATCCCTCCATTTGATAGATGGGAAAACTGAAACTCCGGGAGCTTAATTAACTTGGTCATTACCATTCACAGCCAGGAAGTGGCATAAAACACTGTGGACAGAGTTCTTGCTATACCAAAAGCCTGCTCATGTGTTAGTGACCAATGTCACCTTTAAATGGTCTCCTATGATCTCTCCATTATAGAAACATGGTGAAGTCAGTGGCCTCTATAATAAAATCTTAAATTGACCGGCCAAACATAGTACAACAGAGACAAAAATCAGAATATAGCGAATTGTATGAGTGACTGATATGATCCTATGTTGATAAAATAACTTAAGAATTAGAAATATGCTTGCATCAGTTCAAGAGACTGCCACTGGGGGAGAAAATATTTCTGAATGATTCCAAGTATTTGAATAGTATATCAGTATAAAAAACAAGTAAATATTACAAGATAGTAGGGAAGCATGAATGGAAAATTTGGCAGAATCAAGGAAACTATCAGTATGCAAAATATATGCCATTAAGAATGCGTAAGTCAGGGTTCAGTCTACAGAGCATAGTATAGGAATCAGATCTTTCATGGAAGTGGGAGGAACTAGGAAAGTTAAAGTCTAAAACAGGGATTCTGAGCATCAGAGGAGTTGCTAAGTCACTAATCAGTCTGTCTGAGGCACTGATGTGAATTAATTTGCAGGTTGATGCCCTTCAGCCTAAGACTGAATGGAGCATATCTGTGGTTGAGCATGTTAGGTTTATTATTCATTGCAGCAAGGAAAATGTACACAATGTGGATGCCTCAATACGAATGTGTTAGAAGGAAATCATTGTAAGATTTAGGTTTGTGTTAGGTGATTTTAGGGAGGATTTATGCAAGCAGGGCTTTACTCTGGAAGCAAGGACAATTTAATGATTTGATATCTTAATAAATCTTATATAGAAAGAAAGAAGACTCGTTCAATGCTGGAATTATCATTGGAAAAGAAGTAGCAATCACATATTAGCTAAGATAGGATGTGTGGTCATTTTTGTGGATAGAATAATGTTCATATTTTATTTATGTTCAGATGTGATTATGGAGTGATCTTGTTTTTCTTTTGATCCATCAAAGTTATAGAGTAGACTCATCTGATGTTGATTATTTGTGAAATTATTTATGTTCAAAAGGAGAGCACCAGGTTTCCATTGTACCATGGTAGCTCCCTGATATCCAGACTGATTTTCTCTTTCCCTGCAGCTTGCAGAGAAATCCAAAAAGCAACCATGAAAGGGTAGTTCATGGAGAGGTCTAGGGAAGCTACTGCCTCTATGGTTCTGGGGACAAGCATCTAATGGTGGCCGGAGCCACTGCTGGATGACAGTGTTGACAAAGTTGGACATGAGGTAGAAGAGAGCAAAGAGAAGCTGGATTTGGCCAGGCACTTTTTTTTCCTTCCAAATTTTATTTTATTTTGTCAATATACAATGTGGTTGATTATTGTGGCCAATTACCTAAACTTCCCTCCCTCCTCCCTCTCCCCCGTCCCTCCCAACAAAGTCCTTTCTGGTCGCTTGTCTCCTATCAACTTCAAGGAATTGTAATTGTTGTGTCTTCTTCCCTTCCCCCGCCCCCCTGGGATTTTGTGTATTTATTTATTTATTTTTACCTCCCACAAATAAGTGAGAACAAGTGATATTTCTCTTTCCGTGCCTGACTCATTTCACTTAATATAATTCTCTCTAGGTCCATCCATGTCATTGCAAATGGCAGTATTTCATTCTTCTTTTAGAGCTGAGTAGTATTCCATTGTGTAGATAAACCACATTTTCCATATCCACTCATCTGATGATGGACATTTGGGATGGTTCCAACTCTTCCCTATTGTAAAGAATGCTGCGATGAACATTGGAGAACAGATATACCTTCGACTTGATGATTTCCATTCCTCTGGGTATATTCCCAGCAGTGGGATAGCTGGGTCATATGGTAGATCTATCTGCAATTGTTTGAGGAACCTCCATACCATTTTCCATAGAGGCTGCACCATTTTGCAGTCCCACCAACAATGGACGAGAGTTAAAGTCGTGGCTCAAAGCCTGTCTTGTTTAGTGCTGTGCATTTATTAACGGTGCCGTTCTCTCCTGAAGGCTGCAAAGAGCACAGTGGTGCTGGCGGTTCTTATATCCCCTCCCAGCGCCGGGCTTTCCTCTCCGTGACTCAGTCTCTTGCCTTTTTTTTTTTTTTTTGTTGGCCATTTGTATATCTTCCTTAGAATTTTTTAAGGGTTACTTGTTTTTCTGCTGTTAAGTCATTTGAGTTTCTTGTATATTCTGGGTATTATTCCCTTGCTGGAATCATAGCATGCCAATATTTTCTTGCAATTGGGTTGCTTGTTTTTTTCTTGTAAAGTTGTTTGAGTTCCTTGTATATTCTGGATATTAATCCTTTGTCAGGTGTATATTTTGCAAATATTTTCTCCCACTCTGTTGGCTGTCTTTTAACTCTGTTAATTGTTTCTTTTGCTGTGCAGAAGCTTTTTAGTTGGAGATACTCCCATTTGTTTATTTTTCCTTTGGTTGCCCATGCTTTGGGGGTTGTATTCATGAAGTCTGTGTCCAGTCCCACTTCCTGAAGTGTTTCTCCTAGGTTTTCTTTAAGAAGTTTTATTGTTTCAGGGTGTATATTTAATTCTTTAATCCATTTTGAGTTGATTTTGGTATACGGTGAGAGTAATGGGTCTAGTGTCATTCTCCTGCATATTGATATCCAGTTATCCCAGCACAATTTGCTGAAGAGGCAGTCTGTTCCCCAGTGTATAGGCTTGATGCCTTTGTCAAAGATCAGATGGCTGTAGGTGTGTGGGTTGATTTCTGGATTCTCTATTCTATTCCATTGATCAGTGTTTCTGTTTTTATGCCAGTACCAAGTCTGGTAGTGTTATGCCTCCAGCTTTATTTATTCGTTTGCTGTGACTTGATTTTGCAATGCGTGTTCTTTTGCTATTCCATATAAATGTTTGGATAGTTTTTTCCATTTCTGAGAAAAATGTCATTAGAATTTTGATGGAAATTGTAATGAATTTTTATATCACTTTGGGTAGTATGGACATTTTCACAATGTTGATTCTTCCAATCCCAGAGCATCGATAATTTTCCTTCTTCTTCTGTCCTCTTTAATTTCTCTCAGCAGTGGTTTGTAGTTCTCATTATAGAGATTTTTCACATCCTTGATTAACTCAATTCCTATGTATTTTATTTTTTTGGTGGCTATTGTAAATGTGCAAGCATTCTTGATTTCTCTTTTTGCATGTTCACTATTGGAGAATAGAAATGCTACTGATTTTTGTGTGTTGATTTTATATCCTGCTAGTTTTCTGAAATCATTTATCAACTCCAAGAGTTTTTTTGTAGAGGCTTTAGGCTGTTTGATATATAGGATGATGTCATCTGTGAACAGGGACAGTTTGACCTCATCTTTTTCCAATCTGGATGCCCTTTATTTCCTTCTCTTCTCTGATTGCTCTGGCAAGTACTCCAAACACTGTGTTGACTAGGAGTGGTGAGAGTGGGCATCCTTGTCTAGTTTCTGTTCTTAAAGGAAAAGCTTTCAGTTTTTCCCCATTCAGGATGATATTGGCAGTGGGTTTATCATATGTGGCTTTAATTATGTTAAGATGCTTTCTGTCTATACCTAACTTATAGAGAATCTTTGTCATGAATGAATGTTAAATTTTATCAAATGATTTTTCAGCATCAATAGAGATGATCATATGGTCATTGTGTTTGATTTTATTATTATGGTTTATCACATTTATTGATTTGCATGTGTTGAACCAACCTTGCATCCGTGGGATGAATCCCAATTGATCGTGGTGTATAATTGTACATACATTTTGCTGTATTCTGTTAGCTAGTATTTTATTGAGGATTTTTGCATCTATATTCATCAAGGATATCGGCCTGTAGTTTTCTTTTCTAGTTGTATCTTTACCTGGTTTTGGTATCAGGGTGATGTTTGCTTCATAGAATGAATTTGGGAGATTTGCCTCTGTTTCAGTCTTTTGGAATAGTTTGTAAAGAATTGATGTCAATTCCTCTTTGAATGTTTGGTAAAATTCTGCTGTGAATCCATCTGGTCCTGGGCTTTTCTTTGCTGGGAGCCTCTGATAACAATTTCAATCTCTTTTATTGTTATTGGTCTGTTCAGATTTTCTACATTGTCTTGGCTCAGTTTTGGTATCCTGTGTGTGTCCAGAAATTTATCCATTTCCTCCAGATTTTCAAATTTGTTGGCATATGGTTGTTTATAGTAGTCTCGAATGATTCCTTGTATTTCAGATGTATCAATTGTACTATTAACTTTTTCGTTTCTAATTTTTTTATTTGGGTCTTCTCTCTTTTTAGTTAGCTTGGCTAATGGTTTGTCAATTTTATTCATCTTTTCAAAAAACCAAATTTTTGATTTGTTGATATTTTGTATTGTTTTTTGGATTTCAATTTCATTAAGTTTTGCTCTGATCTTAATGATTTCTTTCCGTCTGCTAACTTTGGGTTTGGATTGTTTTTGTTTTTCTAGTTCTTTAAGTTGAAGTGCTAGGTTGTTCACTTGCCATCTTTCCATTTTTCTAAAGTAAGCATTTAATGTGATAAATTTCCCCCTTAGTATGGCTTTTGCAGAATCCCACATGTTTTGGTATGATGTATCATTGTTTTCACTAGTTTCAATAAATTTTTTGATTTCCTGCTTGATTTCTTCTTGGACCCATATGTCATTAAGTAGAGTGCTGTTTAATTTCCATGCGTTAGTATAGTTTCCAGAATTTCATTTGTGATTGATTTCTAATTTCAATCCATTGTGGTCTGAAAAAAATACACCGAATAATTCCATTTTTTGAATTTGTTGAGACTTGATTTGTGACCTAACATGTGATCTATCCTGGAGAATGATCCATGTGCAGATGAGAAAAGTGAATATTCTGAGGTTATTGGATGGAATGTTGTATAGATATCTGCCAAGTCCAACTGGTCTAGTATGTTGTTTAGATCTTGTTTTTCTATGCTGATTCTTTGCCTAGATGATTTTTCCAATATTGACAGTGGGGTGTGTAGGTCCCCTGCTATTATGGTATTAGTGTCTATTTCCTTCTTCAGGTCTAATAGAGTTTGTTTTATAAATCTGGCTGCTCCAACATTGGGTGCATATATATTTATGATTGTTATGTCTTCTTGATGGATCGATACTTTTATCATTATGTAATCCCCTCATCATCTCTTTTTATGGTTTTTAGTTTAAAGTCCGTTTGATCAGATATAAGAATAGCTACTCCAGCTCGTTTTTCATTTCTGTTTGCATGGCAAATCTTTTTTCATCCTTTCACTCTTAGTCTATGTGAGTCTTTATGGGTGAGGTGGGTCTCTTGAAGGCAGCATAGAGTTGGGTCCTCCATTTTAATTCAGTCAGCCAGTCTGTGTCTTTTGTTTGGGGAATTTAAGCCTTTTACATTAAGAGTTGTTATTGAAACATGTTGATTTAATCCTAGCATTTTATTGATTTTTGTTTGGATGTCTTAGGTGTGTTTTGTTTCTTTCTTTCTGATTTACTGTTTGTTTTCTATATTAGTTGGTTCCTTGGGTTGTAGATAGCCTTTTTGTTTCTTTGTTTTGTCTTCATGGATGCCATTTTTATTATACTAGTAGGTTTTGATTTTTCTTGAGTTTTTATGGCAGTAGTAGTTGTTTTTCAGATACCAAACCCAACACTCCCTAGAGAATTTCTTGTAAGGGTGGTCACATGGTTCTGAACTCCCACGGTTTTTGTTTGTCTGAGAAATATACTACTTGCCCTTCATTTCGGAAGGATAGCCTTGTGGGGTAGATTATTCTTGGTTGGCAATCACTGTCTTTTAGTATTTTGAGTATATCATCCTGTTCTTTTCTGGCTTTTAGGGTTTGTGATGAAAAGTCTGATGTTAGTCTGATTGGAGCTCCCTTATAGGTGATTTGATGCTTCTTACTTGCAGCTTTTAAGATTCTCTCTTTGTCTTTGAGTTTTGCCAATTTGACTATAACATGTCTTGGAGAAGACCTTTTTGGGTTGAATACGTTTGGGGGTCTTTGAGCTTTTTGAATCTGAAGATTTGTGTCTTTTCCAATAACTGGGAAGTTTTCTACCACTATTTTAATGAATATGTTTTCAATGCAATCTCCTTTTTCCTCCCCTTCTGGAATACCCATGACTCAGATGTTTGAGTGTTTAAGGTTGTCTGATGTCTCTCAGATTTTCTTCAATGCTTTTAATTCTTTTTTCTTTCTTTCTTTCTTTCTTTCTTTCTTTCTTTTTTTCTTTCTTTCCTTCCTTCCTTCCTTCCTTCCTTCCTTCCTTCCTTTCCTCCTTTCTTTCTTCTTTTTTTTTTTTTTTTTTTTTTTTTTTTTTTTTTTTTTTTTTTTTTTTTTTTTTTT